>NC_091934.1:14160580-14335580 GCF_041260155.1 Ptychodera flava
CGATACGGACAAAAACTATAATCAAAGGTGCATTGAACGTTTTGCAGAAGTATTGCGATCCTGTTAGGAAAAACGTTTTCTTACTGAACCACTCCAACATATTACATCATAGGCCTACATGAGACAAGTTTTGTGTATAGTACGTTCTTATGCATGGCTACGGATGAGATGTGTTACAAAACACATATTGAATGGCCATGAGGGCAACAGCATACGTCTCTCGGGGTACAGACGTATGCTGTTGCCCTCATGGCCAGCCAATATGTGTATAATATATAATTGTAAATATACTTAATAACTCAAAATACTATGGCTATCCGTCGCTAGCGTGGTGAAAGCTATCCGCCTATGCCAGATTTGCCTTTGCATCGGCCCAGCGCGAGACAATTATTGACACGCCGCACGTGACCGAATCCGTATATCTGATTGGTGGAGATACCATTCGATGTATCAACAATTCAGCTTAATCGGATTTGTGAATGAAAGTATACCTGTAAACATTTGCACATCTCCTGGGAGACGGGCCCTCAAACTCATTAAATGAAAGTAATCCACGTTAAATAAAACACAAAATCGCGATAAAAATCATGCAATTTGTTACAATAATTTTGATCCATCCACATCAAAGAAAAATAAGAAGACTGTTTATGTGTGAAATATATAATCCCACGGAATTTTTCTCTGTTTGACGTCACCGTATACTCGTGTTTTTCGCTGAGCCGCATCTCTCTCTCTCTCTCTCTCTCTCTCTCTCTCTCTCTCTCTCTCTCTCTCTCTCTCTCTCTCTCTCTCTCTCTCTCTCTCTCTCTCTCTCTCTCTCTCTCTGTCTCTCTCTCTACACACAGATAACCAAAATTACTTCAAGCACAAAATGATAATATATGTTACTTAAGTTCCATTCACCCTGCAACAAAAAAGGATATTGTGAAGACAGATAGAACCTGGGAAGTGGCAGAAAACCTGATTATTGTGTCCTGAAGCCTATGTTGAGAGATATCTCGAGCAAAGCTGAAAACTCTCACAGGTGACATGTACGCACTTTTCATTTGACTAACGGCAAACATAGTCGTAAACAATAGACCCTGCGGCTTCCGCAATATTTCTACAGAATACAACTGGCATCTTTCACATCGGACTACTTTTCATTCAGCTAGACAATTATCTTTCCAAAAACGCCTAGAATTTAAGTTCATGCTAAGCAAGCATCTCTGCTTTGTTTGTTTCGGTTACGAATCCGGAAGTTAAATACTGGTTATCTCATAGAGTGAACTCAGAGAGTCGAATCGGACTTGTACACGACGAACTCGCTGATAGCATTTTATGAAGTGAAAATAAAGTGAAAAAAATAAACGAATAACCTCTGGATGTGCTTTAATGAGCTGCAACCAGGGCTCACTGATCGAATGAGATAAAGTAACTCCGTTAACCCTCATATTAGGATTTATGGCGTATTAGATAACGTGGCATTGCTATTGGATGATGGGGCATGGTGAATTTATCGAGACGATATGGTGAGATGCCATCACGAACCTGAATATCTCATTAAGGTCCACGGTGGAAGAACTTAATCAAGTCATCTTTGTCTGCAGCTATACGTTGTTAAAGGATCATCATAAATCTTCATTATCAAAATCAAAAATAGACATTGCAGTGCATTATTACGAGTTAGAGTTTTTCCCTTATAATGTTTTTCAAGAACAGATCCTTGTCTAGGCAAATATTAAGTGATTTCACAAGGGTATGGGGATCAAAGGTTTTAAACATGTCTATGCTAAAATGATGAAGAGGATGCATTCGAAATCTATTACCAGTATAATGGATCAGTCGAATAGTTTGCATTGTCAGATAATATGTTGTTCATTCTTTTTCTGCATCACTGTCAGCAAACTACAGCCCATAGATTTTTCGCATCATTAGAGGGATTTCTATACATTCATTAATATTCTGATATGTTATCCAACTCATGGACCTATGAAACCACACATGCTTGCAAAGGGAAACTTGCTTCATTGACAATACAACCGTTAAAGCTGCCGTGCGAAACCATAATCTTCAGAAAACGCTATTTTTTTTCAGAATAATCAATGCAGTATCTTTTGCAAATCCAATGAATCACTTGATTAGTGTATTAAGGTAGGAACAGACACAAATGCCTCAATATGTTCTTCCATATTGATTTGGAATATTTCTTTACATTGTGGTGAAGAAATCCCTTTTCGCAAAATGTGTTTGTTCCGCGGCAGGGTTTCAGAAGAGGTTTATACACACACCTACACGTCGAGTCGTCGACGACTGGCTTTCGGAGATCCTCTGTCACAAAATTAGTAAGTCATTAGATGTAAGATCTGACGTTTTTTATGCGATAAAATGAATGTGGTCCTAAGGTGACCTGTCGGCCATAAAATATTTACAATGCATTGTATGCATCCAGTTACAAATAATAATGGTCTTACGCGGGAAACGCATTGTAAACATGAACGAATCAAAATTCTTATTTCATTTCAACAATTTTCTTCTTACATTTCTGCGCTAATATTTACCAAATTGTAATCAACATTAATTTTATGGAAAGCAAATTTGAGAAATCTCGTTTCATTGGCCATTCGTACTTTGTTACAACCTATGACACATAGAACTTTGGATATCAGTGCATCAACAGTTACGTAAATTTTTCGTTTTACCTTATGATATAACGAGCTGATACAATGTGATGTGTGAACTCTACTTATGTATGATTTAGGCTTAATGTACGCAAACCAGACTGATTCTATTTAATGAAAGTAGATAAGATAAATTGGTGTAAGCAATTTCTTATGTCAATGTAACAATTTAGCCCGGTTTAAAACCGTGCCGATACAACCGAACTGCTAAGATTCTTCTTCTATAGTGCTGGCCTCATTTAAATTTTCAAGCAACGAGATCTCGTCATAGGACGCATGCCTCTGCAACTGAGGATAAAATCATTGTAAAGATACCCGACATAAATAATGAATAGTAACATTATTAAACTAGTTCATTGTGATGAACCTTGTTATCCGCTATACCTACCTCTTTTCTTTAACAACTTCTTTTTTGACTTGTATTCACTTCCTTGTGTCACCAGCTCCGCCAGTTTCTGTTTTTCGTCACACGTTCAGCTCTTTATCTAGTCGCCGATGAGGGCACCAGGCTGGCCCTTTTGCAAAGACGCTGAGTAATCACCAGCACGACACGGTACACCTGTTAGATGACCCAATTAATCACTGGTACTTCATGCAACATGACAGCTTGTTAAATGTCAATAAAACAGCGTATGTGATAGCCTTGTGGTCAGCTTATAAATGACTCTGTCCATTTCAGTCTTAAGCTCCTGTATTTCGAATAGGGGTAAACCTAATTCACGATTCACGATTCTCGATTCAAGATTCACGATTCATGTTTCACATTCTGCGGTTCAAGCTAGAAACAGGTGAATTTTCACTCAAATTGACTTTATCGATCCGTGTACACTAATAAATCACCTTGAGGACTTTAACGGCGCCTTCTATATGCATGAAGTGGTGGCCTGCGATACGTATGTTTACAAATTCTACATGGAAGGGGCCCACGGTCATTACAATAAGGGACTGGATAGAAATTACAGAAAGGGAGGGCAAGTGTTTTCCAAACTGGCGCGGTGCGCCAAATAGTGATCCCTCAAGAGTGGTTTAAAGAAAAAAAAGCGACACTCCCCAATGTTCATGCGCAACTGAAACTGGTTACTGATTTATGGGCCCAGTAGTAAATTCGAGGCCAAATGTCGCTCTGGTCATGTGAAATTTTGTCAAAAAACTTCTCAAATAATTATCCCCGTTAATTAAAAATCATACTGTAGCTCTATTGGTAAGACTAGAATTAGATGAGTGCATAACTAATGAGGTACAGGATGTAGTTAGGGTCAAAGTTCAGGGGCAACCTCAAAATGTTGGCGAGCAATTTGGTTCAATACCGGTCATTCTCCAATAGACACTAACCGTCTTGGATTCTTACATAGGAAAAGATAAAGCCAGACTTTAGCTGCAGAGGTGAAGGGCAGTTCAAAGGTCATAGAAAATTCTGAAAAATGCTTTAAAAGTCTTCTTCTCATAATTGACAGGGTCTGTGACCTTGAAACTTAGCACTTGGGTACCTGGCCCTATGGTCTACAAAATATTTGTAAAGGTATTTGATAGTTAATTTTTAATTCTAAAGTTTAGATCAGAGATGGCCACTTTAGAAAAGGTCTAAATATTATTGATGAGGATTGTGACATATAGGGGAGTGTCACTGTTTGTTGCTCATGAAAGTTGGGAAGAGTCACTTTTTACTTGCAAACGCTTTTGAATGACCACTATTTTGAAAAAAATGTGTTTAGTGCCATACTGTAATAACCCAGGCCCCTACGTGAAGAATTCGTGAACACACGCTCGCAGGCCACCACTTCATGCATAGAAGGCGCCGTTGAAGTCCCAGCGGTGATATATCAGTGTACATAATCAATAAAGTAAATTTGTGGGAAAATGCATCTTTTCCTAGCTTAAACTGCAGCACGTGAATGGTGAATGGTGAATCTTGAACGTGCATCTTGAATTAGACTTACCCCTCTAAAAGCAGGGACGAATTGCAACTTAAAAGATTCCCTTTCAAATTTCCCTGGGTGTATTAGTTTCTCCAGTTCAAGAAAGCATCCAGTATTCTAACAGTTAACCCATAAACTACCTGACCTTTTCCTGTGAGATCCTATTTGTTGTACTTTTCATGCGGCAAGTTTTGTAACACATTTACGATCAAAGTGCGGCATTGCCCCAACGTCGACAGTGAGGTCAATCTTTGCCAGGAGATCTTCATTCATGGTGCAAATCTAGTCATATTAAAATAATACTCGCCAACTCTCTGGAATGTCATCTCATTCAACAAACTATATTTCTGTCTTGAGAGGGGATCAGTCCAGCTCGCATTATTCTTACGTCATTTTCGCTCCTTGGTCTATACCGTCGAACTGATCGTAAGACTGTTCTCACTTATAAGGACAATCAAACACACAATATAGCCCAGGTAACCGCTCTTTGCTTTCGGCAACATGCCCTGCAACACGATTGAAACTTATTTTCGATAATTGGATAGTGTAGTAATGTTGGATTAATCTGCAAATGTCAGCTCATCTGCTTTTCGTTTTTGCAATACACTTGTTTTTATGAGTAATATGTAATATTGTAACTAAAGCTGTAGGGCATCTAACATTACGAGAAATTAAAAAAAATAAAAGATCCGATTTTCCCAAATTAGTTCGAATCGTGTTCTGCATGTTTTACGCCGCATACATGTCACGTAAGTGGAAGTAACTCTCTGTTGAATGTGTTTGTTTGCCTACTGTGGACTTTGTATGCCTATATGATTCCGAGACAGACACAGAAGTCAAGCTGAAACTGTATTGCCGATATCTATATGAACGGTACATTTTCTGTGACATTCTCTTTGGCTAAGGTACCAGCAATTGTTCTTCAAAGTTAATTTTTATGGGCGATTCACATTAAATGTATATTTCACTCTTTCATTTTTTAATTAACTCTCATTAAATTAACCCTAGGCAGGGTCAGTTTTGTCTTCATACAAGCAGAATTTTTTACTGTATCAAGGAGGCTTAATCAACAGTACAGTGGCCACAGGTGTAAAACGCCGATCGCATTTTACCGTTTATGTGTGTTTTATTTACACTAAAAATGCTATTTATAAAAAACACAGAATAAGTTTTCTTTTTGTGGAAATTAAAGGGACATTAGATGTAACTTTTGACAAATTTTTCACTACTCTGTTTCAATGTATCAACTACAGAATTTTACTGTAATCCAATCATCATGACCAATGCCCGGTGTCCTGCTTGCAAACACGACCTGTATATGTGAAATGACCATTGTTATTGTTGATAAATGTATTCTAGTCCGGACCTGAATACAAAATTTAAACAATAACAATGTAGATTATACTCATGTAGTGTATATTTATGAGCTAGATATTCGGAATTTCTCAATGGTTCAGGGATTCAAACCAGAAACTGCAGATGATACACAGAACAAACAAAATCAAAAAATGACCAAAGTTAACGTTACAGCTAATGGATCTTTCAATTAGCTCTTCATTTCATCTGATTAACGTCATATCTGCAATTGTCACCCAAGCATCAATGTTGCTTGATGCAAAAGGCAGTTGTAAATTTACTGTTTGCTGATCGGATTGAATAAAACATTTCGTCCCCTTGCATTGAGACTATGTGGTATCTAAGATCACAAAACGAACATCCACCCACCACTACAAATGTGCTGTCCAGCTCCAGTTTTTAGACCACTAAAGTTAGACATGAAGGGAACCGTGAAATATTTAGCAAATACAAAATATCGGTAGGAGCAAACAAAACTTATCTTATGCACATTTACGTCAGCGATAAAAATTAACACGTCCAACAGTTTACTGAACTGTACTCTAGGTAAGCTTGAAGGTAACTTATTCTAAGAAGTAGACTCTCCGTTACCTCTCCTTTCTGTAAGACTATGATTTCAGGTAGAATGCGCCTCGGATGAGGATTTTTAGACTCTCATGTGAATAAACATTTCTGATCTTGCACTTCTTTTGGCTCCATGAGGGAAAATGCCAAGAGGATTTGACCGGTTAAGAAGGGCTTGACTACGCAGTTTCTGCGTAGTGAAGCCTCATTACGTATTAATGGTGACCCTGGCCAGCTGTCAATATCTTTGGGGGCTTTTGTCTTTTAGCCTGCTTTGCATATGCGTCGTTGGACACGACCTGCCAATCACCCAGGTAGTCAATTAAACTATTAATTAACTGTTTACCGACCCAATTAACACTATCCAGCAGTATCAGTCATATTTAATCGCGTGGCCCGGGTGGGCACAACGTAGGAACGCGTGTATTTCTATGTGTACGTTTCACTTGTGGTGTTGTTTGTACCATCGTGAGTTTGAAGTCCTTGTTTCACCTACAGCATTACCTTTAAGGTGATAGGCTTACTATTAATGTTCAGTTTCATTGCACCGAGTTCTGCCCACGGTGAAAACCACCTGTTTTGCCTACTAATTACTGCCCGTCGCTGCCCGTCCTGAATGTAGCCTATCTATAGCTACAGTAATCACATAAATCATTTATCAGTTTTTATATATACTCCTAAATTGTAAGTTTGATCAAAATCGAGACCACATTCAAGGGCTATGCAGACTGTCCATGTACGCACACACAGTGACAAGAAGGCGGCAAACACCTACTCACCAAGCACATCGAATCGGCGAAAAGAAGCATAAAAAAGCTAGGCTCATCGCCAAAACAAACGCGCCAAGCGCTAACAAAAACCCATACCAAGCGGCCCTTTTCAAATACTCCAAAAAGAGAACTACCAAAAAAACCCCATAAAATGACATAGAACACACAAACACTTAAAAGAAATAACAAAAATCGTACACATAACAAACAACTGAAACACAACATTAAATACAAAATAAACAATCACCGTAACGTAACAGAAAACATGGCCGTGGAAATAAATCAGCTATTTCCAAAGAAAAGCCGACAACAACATGAAATTCAACAACAACCTATCATCGCTCAAACTATGAAACTCCGAAAAATAGTACTAGGCAAAAGCCTTAAAATTCATTCGGACACCAACAAAACCAAACAGAATAAAACCACCTCAGGATTTCAACAAATAAAGTCGTATAATGTGACTACGCTACATCGTGAGACACAAACAATCGCAACACCAATTCAAAGAAAAGTAAAATTGGACTCCACGAACAAGAAAAAAACCCAAAACTTGAAAGCTATCTGAAGCTGCTAAACTCGCACTTCTAGAGATACCCTTTCAAACAAGGAAACAAAACATGTCGCGATAAACCAGCTTGCAAACAATGGACAAATTTCGGGAAAATAACCCTTCGACAAGGGTCGGTTTTTCGTTATTGTCAACACAAACGATTACGTACTCGAATGCGAAAGGCAATTACGCAACACTCAGTATTATACACAACAAGCCAGAACAAACAGTAAACAAAGTAAACGAACTATTAATCAAAATGTACGAGAACAAGCACATCAACCAGGATACTTGTAAGTATCTTGATCCAATAAACATAAAATCCGTACCCCGCAGTGGCACTTATTGCCTAAAAATTCACAAACCTCCGCAAAAATCTAAAAGACACACCAGTCAAAACAAAATTTACCGAAGTAAAGAAATATAGAACAAACAAACCGAACCACCAAACGGACTCACAACGTGACCAAAATTAATATACTTGCCTCGCTAATCGGAAAGCAAGACCACTAAAATGCATTAAAATAAATTTTCACAAACACAAGCCAGGAAAGAATCTACACTGCGACTGATGCGAAACCACACTCGGGTTTCGAAACGCAAGTGTCAAAGGGCGACTCTATCAACTTTTGTAACAACATAGGTCCGGCTGCGTCTCGCCATAAGCTTTCCCCACACAAACAAAACGTTACCGTACACATTAATCCAAACTTCTCTACAAATATCCAAAGCGAAACAAACATTCCATTAACACAAACAATCGGATAAGAATGTAGGAACACATTTTCGAAACGAATCAAACACAAACTCGACACAAAAACATTTAGGATAGTTAGGTGGGGAGCCTGTTTCACATTTTTTACATCTCGCTATACTGTCTATGATTCTAAAATAAAGTCATCTGCCACTTTTTCTGTATACGCGGTTTGGCAAAACTCATCTCTTCAATCGAAAGTCGGGCGATTTCATGGTTCTTTGGGGCACTTAAGTGTACGTCGAGCTTAAGGAATGTGGTTACATTCGCGATGTTTTATTCGAAATTATTTATTTCTTCAAGGGCAAATGCACATAATTTATGCTGTTGGAAATACTGGCCGCTCATAAACAAGACAATAAACTCAATATATGTGCATCTTTACTTTTATTGTCAAAGTACCACCGACACCCACAAAAAAACCAAATGGTTCAGTCCAGGTATTTGCAACTCTGCCATCCGACTGGTCAACAGGAAATCAACCATAGGTGTCTTTTGGCACGCGTATACGCCAGTCACTTAGGCTACGGTAATCTGCACCACTTATCACCATCGGGAAGGTACTCCTCCCCCTATACCACTGGCGATCCCACCCTCAAGGCACTGCGTCATTCGACCAAGCATTGTTATTGTAATTTCCTGCATAAAATTAACAGCGAGGTCAACCGGTCAAATCGTCTTGGGATTTCCTGGCATGCATTTTAATGCTCATCGAATAAACACAATTTTCACGCTTTTTTGTTAAAAGGAAATATTAAAGTCTTTCACTTCAAAGAGTGTAGTGCATGTGGATTTTAAACGAATAACGTTGTTATGACAACTATCGCCGCAAAAAAGTCACTTGTGACAACAAACATTGCAATTTGTACAGTTACAATCAAAGCTGACTTTTTGTCCTGTACACAGAAAAATAAACACTTCCATTGTTAGCTTTCGTTGTAAATACATTGCAATGGCGGCGAAACCAAACCCAAAGTTCCCTGATACTTAATTTAGCCGCTGAGTTAAATACGACGTCCTTTTCAAGACAGCGCGCAATCTTGCTATCTAGGACAGTGAAAACTAGTTAATGATTCCACTGATATTTCCTTTGATTAAAGGTCACCCATTTTTGCATTTGTACTGGGAAAATCCCTTTAACGTAACCTTATGTTTTTCAACAATGTCCTTTTCATCACTCTGTTTTAATCTTTCGATCAATTTTTTCTCTGCCACTATCGAATGGCCGAGTAGTTCCAATTTGCGTCCGTTTGGGCAAGCCTTATGATAATAGCAATATCTATCTTCATTGTTCGACACAAACCCGTAAACATCAACAGTCTGACAAATGTTCAGCATCAAAATGACACCTGCAAGGACAAAAAGAGAGGAAGTAAATAAATACGTGGTCAAAACATAGACGATAAAATAGCGTACAGAAAATAAAGAGACTTTATCAACCATTCCTTTATGAAGTAGATAATAGCTTTTTAAGTTTAAGTGCATTAACACTTGATTCCAACTAACAGTCTACAAACCAATGCCTATAAATCTATTTTTATCCTGCAACAGTTTTCAAAATCCTGAGGCGAATTCCCCTCGTAAAATATAAAATTACTTAATCCTGCATAGTTTTTGTATGGACCTTTGTGTTATAGAAAGTCGTAATTATAATCAGCAATTGGTTATAGTATTTTGTATGATTACTATTTCATTTTCATGATAAGCACCGTAACCTTTAAGATATTACTGTTAGCAGTCCTGTCTCCTCAACTCCAAACTACCAGTCGCTTAGTTCATTGTCTATCTCAATAGATTAAATATTGTAGACCAAAATATCAAACGTTTGTTTTGAGTTTGGTAACTAGTTCGCTGGCAGTGGAAGTAACAGCACTAACAAGTCTCTCTCTCTCTCTCTCTCTCTCTCTCTCTCTCTCTCTCTCTCTCTCTCTTCTCTCTCTCTCTCTCTCTCTCTCTCTCTCTCTCTGTACACACATATGTAAAAACTTACCTATTGAACCTGACGAAAGGGGAAATGTTTTCATCTCATCAGCTGTAAACTCTTGCACAATATCCCAGAGCTTCCACATGGCGTCCAGTCGTAACAGATGAACAGGCATCGATGGATATTTGTAATACCACTTGACGAAATGACAAAAGATCGATTTTCCCTCTCTGTACCACTGACAATTAATGCAATAGGAAAACTAGCAATTGCAAAAATATATTCATGTTCAAAACTATATTGACATTAGCCAAAGTATATCTTTCCCTTGCACAAATGAAGAATAACATGATGGACTAGAATTAGGAGCATTTAGAAATCTACTTTCTAGGCTCCTGTCTTCTTTCAGCTTTACACTTTTATTGTTGCACCGAATATTTTTACAATAATGATATAAACGACTTCCCTGACGGAGATAATAGCTACTCCTTTATACCCACGACAAAAAACATATTGGGGTCTAATTTTCAGTTCATACATATGCCTGAGAGAGAGAGAGAGAGAGAGAGAGAGAGAGAGAGAGAGAGAGAGAGAGAGAGAGAGAGAGAGAGAGAGAGAGAGAGAGAGAGAGAGAGAGAGAGAGAGAGAGAGAGAGAGAGAGAGAGAGAGACAGACAGACAGACAGACAGACAGACAGACAGACAGACGTACATGACGTATGAAGTACGAGACGGACAGATGACGATACATATTGAGAGACAAATGCATACACACATACATACATACATACATACATACATACATACATACATACATACATACATACATACATACATACATACATACATACATACATACATAACATACATACATACTATGACGTAGCCACTAGATAGTTAAATATTTTATCACACGAATTTAGCTTCTACCAATGACAATGACTGTGACCTATAGTAACCTCTTCTGCACGTGGTGCGTCGTGAGAACGATTCCCTTGTTTATTTTCGTGACCTTTGATGTAACCGTTCATCCGTCTTTAGTGAACGTATTTTTTAACAACAGCTTAAGTCATTAACACCGACCGGACACTTCAGGAAGACCTCCTGCGTTATGTTGACAGATAGTCTCAGCCATGCTCGGCGTTGAGATATACTTCCATCCTGTTAACCTTGTACTTAGAATTGAGTGACGTTCCTCATTATAGACACATACCAAGTCATGACATAGAAGTTTTACTGTGTAACTTATGTTACTCAGCTGAATAAAGTGCTACAACTTGGAGTATATTTCTGTGTATCGTTGCCGTCTCTTACACGTCTACTGCCTGACGTTACCTGCCACAGAGTGTACGTATCCGATAATAGCTACATCACAACCACGCTACGTGACATATTTGGTTAGCAGCGGAAGGGATCGACTCAAGCCAGAAGCCTTCGCCGTTAATTGCTTCATCGGTATGTATGCTGTTCGCTGTACTACCGTTTGTTATGTGCTATTCCCGAAGACAGAGATCAGATTGAACTTTTGTAATGAATGGAATATTCTGATGAAGAACATTGAAAAGATGAACGGACGACTACGGGACTGGACACAAATTACAGGAGGGGTGGGCCGCCATTTTTCGCGCAAGCATTTTTGAAGGGTCATAAAATTTTGTGCAAGCCTATGGGGGAGGGTCACCTTTTTTCATGCATCAAAGCTGAAATTGCATGTGCACGTTATGGAATACTGAAAAAAGAAAAAATACCTCCTGGCACTTTCATTTTCTGCCATTACAATTTTCGGCGCGCCCTTCGGGCGCAAATTTCAGGTATAATAAACAATGTGTTGATGATCCAAGCAGCCACATTGATTTAAGTTGTCATGATTTCTACTTATTCAACACTATTGTGCATAACTGTCCCCTATAATGACTCTTTCAATAACAATTTGGGAGATTACTTATTTGACATCATTCTCCCATTGACAATACATTGGGTATAGGTCGGTGTCAAACGTTCATGTCGCTGTATGTACATTTTTTATTTTTGAGGACATGACAGAATACAAACTGTTCAGAATAGTGCATAGTGTCATCAATAACAACTGGAAGCTTCAGGTCAAACAACTTTTGAATAACAATTTAGGATCAGATAACCTATGAGTTATTTGTAGTTTCCTCATAGCCTACAATGTATAGTGAATCAACATTTTGGTGAAATTCCAAAATCAAATTTCTTGCACAACTATTGACTTGAAACCACTCTAGTCTAATCATGAATATTAATACTAATGATTAGGTGTACATAAATGCACAGGTTTACCAAGTTTTGTATTGGAAAAAAATTATTCATAGTTTCATCATAGACTGCCATGTATAGTGAATGGACATTTCAGTGAAATTCCAAAATCAAATTTCTTGCACACCCATTGACTTGAAACTACTCTAGTCTAATCATGAACATTAATACCAATAATCAAGTGTACATAAATGCACAGATTTTCCTATTTTTGTATTGGAAAAAATTATTCATAGTTTCATCATAGACTGCCATGTATAGTGAATCGACATTTAAGTGATATGCCAAAATCAAATTTCTTGCACAACCATTGACTTGAAACCACTCTAGTCTAATCATAAACATTAGTACCAATAATTGAGTGTACATAAATGCACAGATTTACCTATTTTTGTATTGGAAAAAAATTATTCATAGGGTTTCACCATAGACTGCCATGTATAGTGAATCAACATTTCGGTGAAATTCCAAAATCAAATTTCTTGCACACACATGGACTTGTAACCACTCTAGTCTAATCAAGAACATAAATATCAATAATCAAGCATACATAAATACACAGATTTGCCAAGTTTTGTATTTAAAAAAAATTATTCATAGTTTCTTCATAGACTACAATGTATAATGGATCCACATTTCATGCGAAATTCCAAAAACAAAGTTATTGTACACAGATGCACGTGTTACCACCCTCTTCTAATCAAGCACAATTATGTCAATTATTCAGGGTCATATATACACAAATAGTGCATATTTTTAATTCTGAAAATTTTTTTTTACAGTTTTGTCATAGACTCCCATGTATAGTGGATCAACATTTTATGTGAAATTCCAAAAACAAAGTTATTGTACACAGATGCACATTTTACCACCCTCTTCTAATCAAGCACAATTATGTCAATATTCAGGCACAAATAGTGCAAATTTTTTAATTCTGAAATTTTTTGACAGTTTTGTCATAGACTCCCATGTATAGTTTTGTCATAGACTCCCATGTACAGTGGATCAACATTTTGAGAGAAATTCCAAATCAAATATCTTGTTCACATGTGCACTTGTAAACAACCCATGCTAATCAAGTATATCTATATCCGTTATTAAACATCTGTATATGAACAGATATAGCTAGTTTTATACTGGAAAATACACGTTCATAGTTTTCTTATAGTCGACTACATGTATAGTGAATCAACATTATCGATAAAATCTAAAAATTACATTTTTTGTACAGGCATGCACTTTTTACCTGCCACTTCAAGCAAAGTACATTTACATGAATTATCACACACATATGATTTGATATTTTTTGGACAACGCGTTATTTCGGCCACATTATGCCTTCCTTTCGGGAGGGCGACTTAAAAAGTATAGCAAGTCAGAAGGGGGTCTTTAACTCATTGCGGGTTTTTTTGGGGGTATTGAGTAACAGGGGAGGGTCACTTATTTTCATGCACGGATAAGGGGGAGGGTCACTAATTTTTGTGCATGAACTTTTGAAGGGTCACTATTTTTTACGCAGCGGTTTTTCGAAAAACACCGGCCCACCCCCCCCCTGTAATTTGTGTCCAGTCCCTAATATGATTTCATGGCAGCAGAAATACGGACATTTAACCATCTGAGAATTTGTGCTTATTGAGAAGAGACATGTGAATGTGAACGTGTAAACGAACTGTTGATGTATTTCACATTGTCACCGTCGACGACTATAGCGCGTGTAGCAGTAGACGACAGTAGCAGTAGTAACCGGGTGATGATTCCAACGCGCGGAGACGATCATCAGCCCACGTTCCGGTCTGTAGTGGACGAAGACAGACGTTCCGGCAGAGGCTTATTACTGTCAACCGGCCACAGGGGCATTGAGCCGAAGGTAATTTGTAATGCCGAGGAGATGTGTTTCGAAGTTTCTGACGACGTTTGTTATTGTATGTGTATCGAATTTGGGTGCTGAAAATGACGACGTGTGTAATAATGATGATCACCTAGTGAATGCCGGTTCTAGGCAGACGTGCCTTGACGAGGACCGAGGAAATTGCGACCAAGGCGAATTACCTGCAACCGGCCCGGATGAGGTGTTGCCCGACGGTGGTAATTCGAGGAGCCACGTGAATCTGTGCGAGACGACAGATGTGTCTGCCGAGCAGACAGGGCAGCAGGACGATCTGTGTAGATTACGACGTTTTTACAGACATTGACGAAGATAAAAGAAAACGGACATGTGTAATATATTAGCGACAGCTACAATATGACATTAAACTGGTCCAATAATCATTTTCATTCAAGGTAATACATTACCAGGTCCATGGGACATTTGAGATTTACAAATTTAAGTAGGACCATCCTGAACCACTGATAGTTAGTGGTGGTGTACCAGGTGTCCGGAATGGGTAAGCGTACCCTGCTAGCATGCTACACCCGTCAGGATTGGTCCCAAAATTGTCTAATATTGTATGAAGTGATACAGTATATGAATCACTGTTATAAGTCAAAGCCGGGAATGCTGTCGCTAATCATTTGAGTGACCGAGGTGTCATATTTGGCCACAATGTCATTATATCGACCGTAGAACTTTTTGAAAGTCCTCACGAGTCTTTTGGATGTATATCCCTGTCTCACTAGTTTTGATACTAATAAGCTGTGTCTCATTTGAAAATCCGAGAAGGAATCACAAGCCCTACAATATCTGAGAAGTTGAGACACATACACACCATAAGCATGTGCAGATGGAATATTACTTGATAAGTGGGGATAATTTATGATTTCAAAATCAAAATACAAGAATTAACCCACTTGAAAATACAACTCCTGTATCATGTAAGTACCTGCTTGCCAGTGAACTAATAGAAGCGAATATAATCCGCGTACGTATGACTGATATGATTCCATGGCAGCAGAAATACGGACATTTAACCATCTGAGAATTTGTGCTTAGGGGTGGACCATTTGATATCCTGGGGGGGGGGGCTTGGAAGATTTGGGGGGAAAAAAGATGCCAGGTGGAGTTGCTCGAAAAAAAATCTGGCTTTAAGTGGCTGATGGAAAAACAATTATGGACCATTGCGACTCGGAAAAAAAAATCTTGGCAATTGTTCGATGCACACTGCAGCATCAATAAAAATCAAGCAGTAGCTCTGGAGTTTTTAAAGCATAAACCATTTTAAGCTTGAGGAACAATAACTGAATATGAACAATTGTACAGTATACATGACCTTCTGATTAGAGGAAGTAAGCTGAAATTGAAATTGCTCACCAGTGTTTTCCAGAAATGTGTAAATCTGAATGTAAGGATTTTGTCAAAATACCACAAGAAGAGAGACAGCCTGCCATGAACTGGGTCATGTGGACTCAGTCAGTCAAGTGGACTGTTCAACTTGCTAATATCACTCAAACCAGGACACTTGTAAGACAATGACATATTTTTTTCACGCACAAGTAAATGCCAGGCTGTGTTCTTCCTGAATAAGGTAACAGGGGCGTGGTGCCCTCTTGTAAATTCCGAGCGCCCCCTTGCCAGAAATGAAAAGATTTATTTTTTGAAAAGTAAAACACTAAAATGTACGGGGGAAAAGTTGACTGTGATTTACAAGCAAAAAGCAAGCTTGAGCGTCGATCCTGCAGGCTGCAAACGTAATTCTCATCGATCTTGCAAATCTCGCGAGTTTGTGATGTCATCCGAGATCATAAGCCCATGTGCAACTCATTCATTGATGGCAGCCATATTTGCATGGCACAGGCCGTAACGTTAGCCACGGTCAGTCCCTCCACAGCACAGTAAGTGAGGCTACCCACAATTCTCCATGATCTGTACACACGGAGATCACTCACTGAACTGAAGCAAATTTCTTCTGTACACAGAACAACTCGGTCCATATTTCAAAATTCTGGCAACATTGTTCTGATAATCATAATTTTTTTGATTACTCACTGTGAATAATGAGAAGATCACCCCTTTTCGCGGAGGAGATACTAATGTGTAATTTTGTCGACATAGATTTTTGACAGCCATACACAATATTTTCAAGGAAACTAAGGGAATAAGTTGCATCTGTGTTGGCAAAAGAAAGGATATTGATTTTTTTTAATGTTCGTAACAAAGGAAATTTGCATGTCTGACAGGTGGTATGATGAGACCATCTTAGTTGCTGATATCTTTACCTTGACAAGTGTACAATTTTTAGCACCTCCAAACATCGACTTCTCATTCAATTTACTCTTGAATTTTAAACATAATCAATAATTTTGAACATAGTTTTAACAAATAATCCTGAACTTAAATTGTAACTTAAAAATTGTTAAGAAACTGATAAAATTGAAAAAGCCTTTAGCAAAAAATGTCTGAGTGAACAAATCAAGGGGAATTGTGGGTAGGCTCACTCACTGTGCATAGGGGCCGTGCATTAGGTAACCGACTTAGCTGTATAAACATGCCTAGGAACTTGAGGGTAACCAAGGACAGCAGAGTACTCTGAAGTTTTTATAGGAGGTTAGAATTTCGCTTGTGTATTCCTTCCCAAGCAAAACGACCTATTGTCAGACTCGGTCGGACGTGTACGTGTATCAGGCTGAGAACACATAAACGTAAGTGTTATACTGATAATTTTGACATCGATGAATAAATGTATGTCTGTCGCTATGTTTTCGTTTTCAAAAAATATAATCTTCATTGAAATCAGTGAACTGGAATAAAAGTTATGGAACTCTGTCTCAGATTTCTTTTCCTTTGAGCTTTTTTATATGAAAACAATCTGACAATACTCCCCAAGTGCCACCAAATAACACTATTTTAATCTCTGTTTTTCAAAAGCTCCAATTGCACGAGGGGGAACACCCCCTCCTGACCTCCCCCCGCGACGTGTGATGCTTTGCACCATGTCTTGTCCCTCTTTTAACAAAATCCTGGGGAGAACACTGTGCCATAAATGTACATGATTTTACAAATATATGTAGGATACTATCATCTCTTCTGATGACACCAGTGATGTTCTCAGAAAGGTTTTTACTGTAAGTTTGTTAATGCTTTATGTAGAACTCAGTAATCAGGTTGTTTGATTTGTATTTTCAGTGTGTTACCCATGGTATAAATAAGATCTATAAACTGATATTTTTGTAAAGTGAATCAAAAATGTACATGTATTTACATATCTCTATTTAGTTTCTTGAATATAGTCTGTGTGCGATAGAACAACATCTTGTTACTGGGTGTGAAAAACCAAGCAAACAAACATTGCACCGAAATTTGGTAAAAAAAGAAATATATCTCGAAGAAGGAAAGTGAAAAAAAAGTTGCCAGCATATGCCCTGTAGAAAAAAAAATAATTCATGGTGAAGCAGGTGGGAAAAAAATAATGGCTCTCCACCAATCTTCCAAGCCCCCCCAGGATATCAAATGGTCCACCCCTTATTAAGAAGAGACATGTGAATGTGAACGTGTAAACAAACTGTTGATGTATTTCACATTGTCACCGACGACGACTATGGCGCGTGTAGCAGTAGACGACAGTAGCAGTAGTAACCGGGTATGATTCCAACGCGCGGAGACGATCATCAGCCCACGTTCCGGTCTGTAGTGGACGAAGACAGACGTTCCGGCAGAGGCTTATTACTGTCAACCGGCCACAGGAGGCATTGAGCCGAAGGTAATTTGTAATACCGAGGAGATGTGTTTTGAAGTTTCTGACGACGTTTGTTATTGTATGTGTATCGAATTTGGGTGCTGAAAATGACGACGTGTGTAATAATGATGATCACCTAGTGAATGCCGGTTCTAGGCAGACGTGCCTTGACGAGGACCGAGGAAATTGCGACCCAGGCGAATTATGGCAACCGGCCCTGATGAGGTGTTACCCGACGGTGGTAATTCGAGGAGCCGCGTGAATCTGTGCGAGACGACAGATGTGTCTGCCGTGCAGACAGGACAGCAGGACGATCTGTGTAGATTACGACGTTCTTACAGACATTGACGAAGATAAAAAAAACCGGATATGTGTAATATATTAGTGACAATACGAGAATTAACCCACTTGACAATGCAACTCCTGTATTATGTAAGTACCTGCTTGCCAGTGAACTGATAGAAGCGAATATAATCCGCGTACGTATGAGAGATAATTACACACTGGAACCATCATGCCATCATCATGACTCTGTAATTGATCTTCACGAACGGACACTATGATATTGAATTTGAATCATCATTTGAGAGTATTGACAACATTGAATTTAAAAGCGAATATACATCGAACTCTTACGAACTCTGAAAAATGATTGCAACTTCAGTGAACTCTAGTTCACAGTGTTTTGTAACACTTGTTTTCATTGATTACTTTCTGTTGTATTCTTATGATTTTGGACTTTGTTGATTTTTATTTTGTTTTATTGTTTTGTTAATTTTTGATTTGTAGATCGAGCGAGGACGCCTTTCGATCTTGGTTGGGAGGTGTGACGTAGCCACGCGATAGTTAATATTTTATCACTCGAATTTAGCTGTATGACAATGACTGTGACCTATAGTAACCCCTTCTGCACGTGGTGCATCGTGAGAACGATTCCCTTGTTTACTTTTGTGACCTTTGATGGGTAGAGTTGACTTTTTAGATCCTTAGATCCCTTCAGACTCAGATCTCAGATCCTATAACTTCAGACGCAGATTCGAATTTACAAGCCTTTTACAATACCCGTATGATTACAATATTTAAATAATGATTTGAATATGTGTACAAGGCAGGTATGAAAACAAAAAAAATGTCTACATAAACGTTTTCGCTCAGCAAGTTTCAACAAACACGGGTCTGCAATTACAGATTAGCTAACTTGCTTCTTCCGACCCCTAAATTCCTGATCTAGCCCGGGGTCACTGGCCTCCAACATTGATTAGTTATATTCCCTCGCCATCAATATTACGAACGATGGTAAAATATGGACAGTCGATAGCCGGCATTTACATGATCGTCGCGGTCTTGATCGTTCGATCACTTGTGTGTTTATCTCTGTGTAGTGACTATATAGAGGGGGTATATCAGCACTGACCCCCAGTCTGCACTGACCCTGGCACTTGAACATTGACTCGACTGATTGCATACACACGTGATCACATAACAAGTGGAATCATTGCGCACCCTGTCTTCGACTGATGACGTTCTGATTCTGAGATCGAAGTTTTTAAGTTTAAGATTCAAGATAGAAATAAAATAATTTCTAAAGCCTTTTAAAATCTAAATTATATTTTATTTATCAGTATATTACATCAAACTTTGAAAGTTGTGAAATTTGAATTCCGAATCTGCGTCTGAAGTTATAGGATCTGAGATCTGAGATCTGAGGATCTGAATCTGAGGATCTGAAAAGTCAACTCTACCACCTTTGATGTAACCGTTCATCCGTCTTTAGTGAACGTATTGTTTTAACAACAGCTTAAGTCATTAACACTGACTCGACACTTAAGGAAGACCTCTTGCGCTATGTTGACAGATGTACTGATGGGAGCGACCTTTCCTGTCTTTCACTACTACCGACTTTCTTTTAGTTCATTATAGATGCATACCAAGGCGTGACAATATGCAGATTTAGAGACGATTTAAGTTGTACACATTCTAGACAGAGAGACACTTCACTTCACTTCACTTCACTTCACTTCACTTCACTTCACTTCACTTCACTTCACTTCACTTCTTGACGTATTTCTGTACAGAGATGTAGACGCTCTGAGACTTTGACGTACCAACCTAGTGAGAAACCCAGTCTGTTTGACTGTGGTGGACCACGTCTGTTCAGAACCTGTTGCGACGCTCGAGACGACGTTGACCGTGACCGACGCCTATTATTAGACTAGTGTGAAACATAGAACTTTTACCGTGTAACTAATGTTACTCAGCTGAATAAAGTGCTACGACTTGCAGTATATTTCTGTGTACCGTTGCCGTCTCTTACACGTCTACTGCCTGACGTTCCCACACCACAGAATGTACGTATCCGATAATAGCTACATCACAACCACGCTACGTGACAATACATACATACATACATACATACATACATACATACATACATACATACATACATACATACATACATACATACATACATACATGGCAGGCTGAAATACAGACAGAAACACATTCATAATCACCGAAAAGTAAGGCATAAGGCAAAAGACATTTAGTGAAAGACGGGGAAACTGACCGAAACCATGGAGACAAAAATGAGGAATCGGAGATTGACTGATTGAAAGGCGATTATACAAGCCAGAGTCTGATAGCTAAATATGTCGAAGGATAAGCATGGCAAGTATATCAGATTTTCATGTCATACCTTGTACACGTTCGCATTGTATGGTCCTTCTCTCCATGAAATTATCGGCATATACTCGCCCGATATACCCAGATCTTCAGCGAGATTCAGTCCAAATACAACTCGATGGTTGGCGACCCGCAGTGTAGTCTTGTTGCCCACATCCTTCTCGTACCCCCTTATAGGTGCACGGTTAAAACGGAGCACTGCTTCGTGTGAATCTGTCATAGGAATGGAAAGACGTCCTTTTACAAAAGCACACGTGTTGCGATATATGTCTAGGGGTGACATCGAAGCCATATGTGGTAAAAATAAATGCCCACGATTGTGTTCATGGCGGTTGGGCAAATATGATCAAATCGTAAAAAATTATGATATTAACATTCTTAATTGATATTTAGGTTCGTAATCAAATTTTATGCAGAATATACCATTAGAAATTTTGTGATTTCGAGATATTGAATCACTGAGGTCGGTTGAATAGACAAAATCTGGTTCCACAAGCGTAACACTATCAATACACCAAATATATATGCTGTATTCCGTCCATAAACATCCGCATAAGTTACCTCTGTCTCTTCTAAATACAAATGCATAATGCTTTCAGGCCATACAGAATAGAATAAGACTTATAAACCAATTATATATATCAATAAAATATAAAATTAGAGCTTTCATAACAAATACCACAATACACTGTAGCTTGAAGGACCATCACTGCCAGTGTGTAAATCATTAGCTATTTGTTTCATAGTCTTTATCCGACCAACTACTCAGAAACACTATTCCTAAGTATTGCAGACACAAATACTTTTCAATTTCTTCATTTGGCCAGCGAAATATATGTTTAAAAAATTTGATATCAATCTTCGTCGGTGATAACTCCTGTGGGAAGAAAGTGATAGCAGTTAAAGTGCACCCTACCGATTTCTTCTCCAAGTTTCGTTCCGTTCAGTTTTGCACTACTTGTTACGACTGCACACGTCTTGTATTGTGGCTCTGCGGTATTCCCAGGGATAATTGGTTTCTCCGGAAAAATTCTGTCGATTCCAAGTTCATGAAAGGGAGAGTCACCCTGTCCGAAAAATGACATCTGTCCTGCTTGCTTGAATTTGCAAACTATTTCCTCGTTCGAAGCATCGGTCCTTCCCCGAAGTCGATGTTTGAATTTTGGCGGTCTTTCTCTCGACTTGTCAAATGACAGTTCGTTATCCCGCAGCATGGTTTCAAGCTTCTCGTCTCCAGTTCGTACGAGGCTTAAATGGCTTTTCAGAGGGAAAACGACATTTTTACTAAAGCTGAGGTTTTTCTGTTTGACAAGAAGAGCAAATTCCTCAAAGTCTGCTGTGGGCAGGGCAACGTATTTGGAAGAATCACTGTCCGGGTACCAGAACAGAATTGACCGGTTCCAAACAACCACCTCGATCGTACAGCAATCGACAGAAGAGTTGGGACGCCAAAGGAGCAATGTAGAAATGGACAACAATGACAGACATACTAAAAACAGATAGTTTCGGAGGTTACGACTGCATGGTCTTGTTGAGGTCATAGTTTAATGTGCCGATAGAATCCGGCAACAATGAATCAGGGAGCATAAAATCAATCTCGGAAATCTGTGAAGGGAAGAAGAGAAGCCTGAGTTTTACCAGTAACATCGCTTGTTATTGTGACAGTCATATTGAAATTCAATACATTGCAAAGTACTGTAGATTTCCCATAATCCATTGCGATTTGTATCCTCGGAGATACCTGAGTGAAGTCTACTATGTCTCCCATTTGTAGACAAATTCCCAGATTATTTATCAAAATTTTGAAAACGTACTTTTATGCACACCATTCTTCTCAATTCTCATTTTAAATAATTTGGAAAATTATGCACAATTGAGAGAGGAGATAGCATTTTTGTAAAATTTGCCAGAGATTGTGTCCTCAGCCATACAGAATAATGTGATGGAAAGTAGGGAGACTAGTTGCACCTGTTTTATGAAACAAAAGGATATTGATTTTTTGCAATGGAAGTGACAAAAGAAATTTGCATGCTAAGTTTTCTCAGAGAATGACCCCTTCAGTTCGTCATAACTTGCTGCCTAAAAAGTATGGCATTTGTAGTACCTGCAGAATGTGACTTTTATGGTTGTTTAGTGGTTATTTTCAAACTTTCACTGAAATATCTAAACGTACTTTTACTAGATATTATTTAAAAATTATTCTGATGCTGCACACTAGTGCTTACATGCAGAACTGAAAAAGTTTTTTAGAAAAGTAACCTTCAAGGATACAAATCAAAGAGTATTGTGGGTAATTTATTGTACTGTGCATTGATTGATTCGCTTTCAACGCCTTGGGAAGGGGGAAAAGAGGCAGGAATTAATTATAGCTATGAAGAGGCGATAGAAATTAAAACAAAATAAGGGGATTCAAAAAAATGCAAATAAAACACGCATGTGACACTGGCGAGGAAAAAAGAACATGCACGTATTGTCTTCGGTTGTTGCATTGTTGTACGTAAAGTGATCGACTGTTAGTCTTATATAATTTTTAAAGGAAAGTGGAAGGACAATGACTGCATAATACACAGTCTATTTGCATCGTAGCTCGCTCATACCATCAGTATCTAGTGCATTGCAGTGCAATACATTATGCCATAAAACATTATGCCATAAACTCATGTTAATGAGCACTCGTAGCCCTGAATAGTTTTGTTTGTAAACATTTAGTGTCTCATAAGTAAGCCGATAGTTTAAAAGCGGTAGTCCACATCTCTCATCATGGAATAATTTTAAGACGCTAGCCATAAAAAGGTTCGATGATATGTGAACATCTGCGCTCTTTTTAGAAATATTATGTCAATGCTGTCCTGTTTGTAAACAATTGACTGTTTTCTGTTTCCATCAAAATCTTCGTATGGCAAAGGTTCACACCTTGTAGATTGCTTCCTCTGTCAATCACATTCGCCAATAACTCATCCAAGATGACTTCCTCAAATTCAAGAATAATTGGCTATGTAATTTATATTTCTTGAAATCAAGAGGGAAGATATTAAAAAAATAAGTCACTTTACTAAAAAAATAGGTTTTCTCTAAGAGTCCCAATGTACTTAGATGCATATCAAAAGCTGTACCTTGATTACGATAAGCCCCTAAAGATATAGTAGAATTTCTTGTATCGATGATAATGATGATGATAAAGATGATAATGATGATGATGTTGATGATGATGATGATGATGATTATGATAATGATAATGACGATGATAATAATCATGATGATGATCACGATGATGATGATGGCTGTAGTGGCTGTTGTGGTGGAGGTGTCCAAGTCTGCTCCAATCTTATGGCTTTGAACAAAATATGGTCACTGTACACAATAGAGCACTTTATATAACAAACATCAAAATGCCCAATATTTAAGAGAGATTAAGGTGGAGCTGCATGTTGTCAATACAGTTATTTTCAAATCAATATTTCTCATCAAAGATGACAAGGAAACACCCTCATGCTATATATTTTCAAAATGCAGAGACTCTAAAGTTTATAATTGTGGCAGTAGTTTACTCCAAGGATGAACTGGGTGTATATTTTGGGTAAAAAACTCAATTTTGGTATGAATGATAAAAAATAATTTAAGTCAGAAGCTTGACAATATTTTCTGAAATGTAATATTTCACTTGAAAGAAGAGCATATGTGAAAAAAACCAACTATTTTATTTTGCGTTATCTATCCTCTTTTTAAAATGGCAACGGTTTAAAGACAGACACTCAAAAAGGGATTAAAATCATGATAAGCACAATTTAAATGCCTCTTATTCAAAATGTAAGAATTTTATTGCCAAACAAAATACGCGTTTTTCTATAGCATTTACAGAACATCATGTGAAAATTTCAGAAAAATTGAACCAGCCAGAGTGGAGTTAGAATGTTTGGAAATTCTGAAATTAAGAGGAAAAAAGAAGCCAGGAATTGGGTGATTTACATACACTTGCATAAATTAACACTTCCTTATCACTCAACTTACGACTACTTGACAAGCTCAAAGGTGAATCCAACCAATATTTAAATCTTTGGTTTACAAATTATTTAAAATTGAATGAATATTTGTTAAAAAGTGATATTTGAGCAAAATATGCCGTGTTGGTTGCAGCGCCCCCTTAAATCAAGCTCAAATGTATAACATATCCACCTGAATGAACGATTTGACAAAATGTTATAGTATTTGTTAATTGGCAGCACTTAGCTCCGACAAACAGCCATATTTTATGAACGATGACCTTTCAACAAGGTCATCTACATTGATCAGAATATGTTCAGATAATGTCAAAGTGGTTAGACATACTTGAGTGTCATTACGAAGGCGTATGTGCCCGTATCAAATATCGAATACCATGGTGACACAACTAAGATTTTTCTCCTTAAATCCTGGCCTTATTTTATTTTTCAAACAACGAGACCTCGATCAAGCGAAAGAATCATTCGATGCATGCCTCTGCAGTTGCGCTGTCGATGGAATCGATTGTTCAGCCTTATACGTTTTTCAATCTGCACGACACAGTACGCCCTTGTTAGGTGTCTTCTCGCTCAAGCCAATAGGTTAACGATCATTCATTATGCAAAACTTGTGTTTAAATAATACACGCCAGCTATCGACAGCTTTTCAACATACTTTTTCACTGTCTATATAGCCCAGGTAACCGCTCTTCGCAATTGTGGCAACATGCCCTGGCCTTTTATTCCGCACAAATATTGAGCTGTCTCGTATCTTCAAGTATCTCTCCGTTGAGTGTATTTGTTTGCCTACTGTGGACTCTGTATGCCTTTAAGGTGCCGAGACAGATACAGAACTCAAGCTGAAACTGTATTGCCAATATCTACGAGAAGGAGTGTTACGATGGGACATTACCTTTGAGGAATTTGACAAAACTGAGGATGAAGATTCCTTCTAAATATAAATAGATAAGGTAAAAAGGTGTATTTTTTGTTAATTTTTAATCCACTTAATTGGTAATGACAGGCCTATCAAACGAACAGTGTGTGTAAAATGTTACCTAAAATAATACGTATGAAATGTAAAATTAAAACGGAAATGAAAAAGCAGGGAAGCGAAGACATTAACTTAAACCTTAGCCCGTCACGTCGGAAGATTTTCCATGGTCGCAACATTTCTGGCGGGTGATTGATACCTCGTTTAACACATTAAACAGTCTTTTAAAAACTATTACGGATCAAAGAAATCCCGAACAAATTTTTCAAGTTCCTGGTGATAACAGATGTTTGTCTTAATTTCGACCGGAAACATGGTAGCTTTTGTACTATACACTAGAGCAAAAAAATAAAGAACGAGAGGTTAATCAATCTGATTAAGACCTATGACCCTCTCGTAAACAGCGATTACAAAAAATCAAAGCATTTGCAAATATATTGGCTTTCATCCACTTTAATTTGGTATGAGCTTAGTTTATGCAGTTAAAATATTTGTTTGGAAGGGACAATACTTTTCCAGAACCCTTAATATGTCAAACATAAAACGCACCCCATTCCATCAAAACACACACCATTGTGATGGGTCACTGTAATGTTGTCTTTCTGAACAAAGAGAACCAAAATAATTGCAATCATACCAATCCATAATCCAATAACACTAGGTCAGAATTCGTAAGACAATAGCTGTAAACATACACAAAACAGCACAGAACAGACAGTAAATAGACGGTACACAAACAAAGTCAAATTCATGAAAGAAAGATAAATGGACCTCAGGCCAAAAGACCAATGATGTGAGGTGTTTAGAAAATTGTAAGCGCATCCTGCCCCACATGTGGCACCTGCCATATATTATTCTATAAGTCAGATAGGTAGTGGTCACTAACTAAGGCCCCATGTCACCGATGCCATCAGCGATCTATTGCGGAAGAAAGATATTGTATTTATCTACCAGCTTGCGATACCTGCAAAAAAAGCGTTTGAATGTAGAGACAAGTCTTGCTCTGGTATTTAACAGTTTGTAAGAGAGATGGCCATGTCTCTCTACAAAATCACCATATGAACTGCATGCTCTTGCATATCGAATAAGCTGGGAAATGTATACCCCATAAGCTGGTGAGAGTGGAATATTACTAATGAGGTGTGAAAAATTGATTATACTAAAGTTGAAATCATCTCTCTTGTCATATAGGCTATTAGAAACTTTGAATTTTTGTGCATCAAACGTCATGTAAAATATTTATCTTATTTATCTACATTTATAATTTATATGTAATCTAATGTGTGAACTGAGGCTGAGTAGAAACTAGACCGGTTCATTTTAAACTGAACTGCGAATAGATTAGGCAGGTGTAAGCTTTATCATTTACTTAAGTTTACTTCACTGATAATGACGTGACTATCAAACAAAGCATTACAAACAGAGAAACAATAAAACTCAGCGAATTTAGTTGATCATTAGACGTTATTTGAGTGGTTTAATAAACGTGGCCCTAGAATTCAGCTTAATAAATACCATTGCCATCATTTATGTGAAATGGCCGACAGCCACAAAATGACTATATTAACCATTGTATGTATGCAATCAAACAGAATTTTTGACAGCAGACCTAGCAAGCCTTGTTTTACACCTGCTTTCCGGGAAGTTGCCAACCTTGTTGAAATTTACAACTGAGGAAATTATAAATACAAATGGCAAACGCAAAGGATATTTTGAAGACAGATAGAAAAAAAGAGAAACGATGAAAAACCTGCAATTTCTGTTCCGAAGCATGACAGTGTTGATACCGATATGAGCAATACTGTCACAAGAGACAAATACGCACGTTGGATTTGACCGAGAGGAAATATTAATTTAAGCAATTGACCCTGTGGCGTCTCGTAATATTACTACAGACTGCTACTGCCATCTTCCACATCGGACTGCTTTATTCAGCCAGGCAATGATATTTGCAAACACGTCTCAAAACTAAGCTCAGGCCAAACAAGAATCACTGAAGGTATCAAAACTCAAAAGTCAGCACTCTTTTTCGACTATCTCATACGGTTATCTCATAGTGTGAACTCGCAGACTCTATTTTGTGAAGTTATACGACGACCTCTGCGACTGCATTTCATGAAGTGAAAAATCTTACCTCTTGATGTGATTTGATGAGGTGGAAATAGAACCCACTGAAGCCACTGATCTGATGAGATAAAAGTAATACTGCGAACCCAGTGATACGGTTTGTGGCCCGATAGATGACGTGACATGGATATTCGATGATGGGGCACGGTGAGTTTATTAACACCACATGGGAGGGGATAACAGGAATGTTATTTTTTGATAAGGGTCCACTGTAGAAACGGATGGTCACGTCATCTTTGTCTCCAGCTGTAGCTGTAGGTCGTTGCGCTGCCATGTAAAATATAAATCATCATGAGTATCAAAATAGATTTTACACTGCAGGATTATGAGTTAGAGTCTTTCTTTGTAACATTTTTCAAGACCGGACCCTTGTCGGCGCGAAGATCAGGTGACCTCACACGGGGACGGGGATGAAAGGTTTTAAATATGCCCATGTTAACATAATTAGATTATGAAGAGGATGCATGGTTTTCTACTACATCTGTTACCTGTTCAATTTATCAGTCCAAATATTTGCATATTTTTATTTTTATGTGTAATTTATTCTATTTCAGCGTCAGTGTCAGCAAACTCGAGCCAAGGGTTTCAGAGGATAAAAAATTATATGACACCGCATTGTATCTATTTTCGAAAAAAAAGTACATTCGTCGTACAGAATTTACCGAATTCTTAACCCCTACCTGATAGCGCCGCTGGTGGACTGAATTGTCCCTAAGGCTCTCTTTTGCGCAGTTAAGTGATGTATCCTTGATAGCGTTTGTGTGCGGTGTGTGAAAGCGAGTATGTGTGTTTCAGTGCTGCGGCAACTCTACAGTGTGTGGAGAGATGGCAGTCAGATACCGTTGTAACAGTTTTTGAACCGCTCATTTTAGGCTTAGAATGGAACCGACCTGTTTCTGATTATGATGTCTTTGCTAGGCGGCTGAGTGACGTACGTTGTAAATTCGAATCCGTTCGAGAATTTTAGAATTTTCTACTCTGGCTTGATATTTCTACTCTGGCTTGATAGCTCTACTCGTGGACAGAATTGTCCCGGAGGCTATCTTTTGCCCAGTTGATGGATGTGTTCATTGTTTGTGAGCTATGTCTGATACCGAGTATGCGTGGGCGAGTGCTTCGTGAACTTTACGGTGTGCCTGTGTGTGTGTGTGTTGGAGGTGTCGAGTCACAAAAATTGTACCAGATCAATTTGAACTGCTCTTTTTAAGGGTGAGTATTTAGCCGGTTGGTTATCACCATGATGTCCTTGATAGGTGACCGGGTGCTGCACAAGATGAGCTTGAATCCGATCGATAGATTACTGAACTAAAAAGATTTATTCACTCTGGTATGTGACAAATATGCAAATTGTACTGTCCCTGTTTAATATGTGTAAAATTTGCTCACTAATTATCTTTCGCCTATTAGAAGAAGTTGTAAACATGACTATGAAATGATAATGATATTGACTTAGTGACGAGAGATAGTTAATTAAGGAATAATATCCACATGAACCGGATGATATTATAATATGTGTTTGCTTTTTTACGAGAACGGTTGACCTTAATCTCGCGTGACCAAAACTCATATACAACCAGCACCGTTCTAGCCATGCACTTTGCCAGGGACGAGTAATACCGTAACATCATATCGCTGACTTGAATCTCATGCCTTTGGACAAAAAATGGTCACTTTACCACAACGTAGCGCTTAGACACACCCATAAAAAAGTTTAGCCGAGCTCAGTGCTGTCCGCCTTGTAAAACGTTTCCTCTTACAATGTTAGTTTAATTGGTCGCACTGACATTCGACAAACAGGCATATTTTATGAACGGTGACCTTTAACAATTTCAAACATCTTACTCAAACAAAAAGTATTCAGATAAGCTTATGGTGGTAGACCTGTTTGTTTGTCCCATGATACATTCTCACTGCTAAGATTCTTTTTACTACAGTCCTGGTCTTATTTTAATTTTCAAGCATCGAGTATGAAGTATGGCTCTGCGACTGTGAATAAATCATTGTAAAGATGTGAGATATGAATAATAAATAGTAATATTCTTAAACAAGTTCATCGTGATGAACCTTGTTGTTCTCTACTTACCTCTTTCTTATCTGCTTGTTTCACCAGTTTCTGATTTTCGTGAGATATTCAGCTGTTTCTCTTCATCGCCTATGTGAACACCAGCCATCTTGAGGCTGAGTAATCACCTGAACGACACTGTACGACCCCGTTGAATCACCCTATCAATCATCGGCATTATATGCAACACACGTCAGAGTTTGTTAATGCCAATCAAAAGAGGCACCTTTGATATCATGTGCCTAACTCATGACTGACTGTGTCTGTTTTCTCACTTATTATGCTCCTGTATCTTCAAAAGCACTATTAAATTGCAACTGCCGGTTTTCATTTAATTTTCCCTGGCTGCCCTACTTTTGTACAGTTCAAGAAAGCATCCAGTAAAAGCTGACCCCCCCCCCCCCCTACGACTGCCGGAAATATTTCTATGATATCCTACTCATTGTACATTTAAAGTATGTTTTAATGCAGCAATTTTTATAACACTTTTGCAATCATTACATTAACATCAGTTTCTGAGAGAATGAATAGGTCCTTGTCATGCTTTTATTACTATGGACTTTTGTCATAAATTATGTCATTAAGATACTACGCGCCCAGATACTGAAATATGACAGCTTTTGCGCTGACCGTTTCCTCCTAGAAACTTCAAACTGATTCTAAATGAGAATTCAAAATAATGATGAAAGGCCAACTCGGAAACTGGTACTGGAGTGACAAATGACCTGAAATTTACCTGCAGTTGAAATTCAAAATGTTCGTTGTCCTTCTATTAATTCTATCGAGAAATTAATTTTCGATCTTTCAATCAAATTAAGAGAAAAACATGAAACTTACATTCCAATTTTTTTGCAAGCTTCAAAATAAGTCTTTACCAGCAGTATAGTAAATAAATAAAGAAAGACCACTGTTTAGAATCTATATGAACAATAACGTAAGGTTCCGTCGCCGAGGATTATTCCACCTTAGTTATGATCAGAGTGAAAATAAACATCAATCGACGAGTCACAAATATCCATCGCTCACACAGTGGTATGGACAGAGCCGATGGTCAAAGGTCGAACATTAACATTATTGTGTTGGAACTAGTCCTACAGCCTTGCTGTAGAGAATTGACGATTTTGCTGTGGAGACCTGTCATTTACCAGTACGTTAGGACTTTGACATAACTGAAGATGAAGGCCAACGCCTTACACGTTTACACCTCTTGCCTTTCACGTTACCTTTAGGAAATAAAAATAACAAAGGTAATTTGTGCATACGTGTACGTATCACTATGTAAATTGCCGTCAAATATTAGAAACTGTGAAACGACTAGAAAAGACTGCTGGCTTGGCGCAATCGACTATAAAGATATACACACATAAACATCTATGTCTTGGCACGAACGTGGGCGAAGAACACTTAAGACAGTCAAATATCCCTTAATGTGTATGTTCCCAGGTATAAAATATTTTATTTGAAATATAGTTTTATAAAGTTGTGAGGCGATTCTGAATCATATCTATGATAGTAACAGAACAACTCAGAGTGGTGTAATCCATTCATAGGCCGGTAACGCGGTGTTAGCGTGGAGAAAACCAAATTCATATTTCAATACAACAATTTTCTGCTTACATTTCTATATTTACATAAACTTAATTGAAATCGACTGTTATCGAAAGCAAATTTTAGAAGTCTCCTTTCATTGACGATTCGTACTTTGTCACAATCTATGAGGCACGGACGAACTTTTGATACTGGTGCATCTACAATTATGTAAAATATTCGTGTTACCTAATGATTGAACTGACTGAACCATTAAGTTGTGTTAACTCTACTCGTATTCCATTCAGGCAAGATATAAAAACCGGTTTATGTTGAATAAAATAGATTAGATAAATAGGTGTAACTATTTTTTTCTAAAGTTTACTTCGCTTAACTGATAATGACAGCTCTATCAAACGAACTGTGTGTGCAAAATACTACCTAAAATACGTTGAAATCTAACATTAAAACAAAAATGGATGAAAAGGCACGTGGCATTATTACCTTAATTGAGATTGATGGTTAGGGAAAACAAACTTAAGAAAAATCGCCTCACATGCGATTAGACTTTGTCATTCGTATCTCTGGTTGACAGGCTCATCGTTTTGGCTTTACGAATTTTGACCCGCTACCTCGGCAAATGTAATCAGACACGTTGTTATGAGTGGATGAATGAACTGAGCATTCGTGGAGAAACCATGACAACCTTACTTTGGGTCGACTAGCAGTGTAAAAGCGCACACAAAACAACGAAAAAGTGATGTAACGGTAAAATTGTCAAAATGATGGCACAGAAGACTAGAATTGCATGAGGAAGTTAAAAGAATCAAATTTGGAGCTCTCTTATGTCAGTGCATCTCCTATTTAAGATTCTAGCACTAGTATTTGTTTTTACAAACGACAAATTTCCTGCAAAACTTCAATTCTAGTATATATTTTCTTAAAGCCTTGATATTGTAAATGCTGTGATTTGTACTCTGTAATCATTGTATACATAAAGATCATGTAACAGTCAATTTGCATAATCTTTCAATTTATTCATTCCTCTGTATCAACTATGCAGTGTTTTGCTCTAAATTTGCTAGCTGGTATGTCAATCTTACAAAGTATGTCTGCGATTTTGTTTCAGACTAAAGATCGTTTTACATATGCAGCGACGATTTTCCCGCTGTAGATTGATCCCTCTTTTAACTCATTTAACTGTCCTAAAAAACTAGTATAAACAGAAGAAATCACGAACACGCTTTTCAAGTTTATTGTGTTGTCAAACGTTGGTCCTTATTTCAATTGAAACCATAGTACTTTTTGTACACTGAAAAAAGATTTACAGAAACTAAAAATTAATCCATTTGATTGTCAGGTGATTCTTATGTAAACAATGATTACAAAATAAAAATTAAAGTATTTGCCGATATCGATAACTTCGCTTTCGGAAAATCATTTAATTCAAGCATGTACCTAGTTTGCGTAGAAAATTGTTTCGAAGGCCCAATACTTGTCCAGAACCATCGATACGTCAAGTGCAAAATGCATCACATTTCATCTTCACACACAACTAAGATGCTCACAGTGAGGTTATCAGTGTGCACAAACGGCATTGGACTTTGTATATTAGTGCAACAAAAGTCAGGTAAAACATTCATCTCTTATCTTATGATGCAACTTCCATGTGCAATCTAAGGTGTGAACCCCACATGTGGTCCTTTTACTGATATGCTAAATAGAAACGTGACTGGTTCCTGTTAAGTGAACCTTCAGTTATTACGAGGGGAATCTGGGAAAGGTAACATTGTACTGGTTCGTGTGAGAGCAGAAATGAACACTAGATCTTATTTGTATCCATGTAAGTTAAACTCAAGGGTAGATATTGTCAACTTTAGAATATGGTCTTATCTTCGTACTATTTCTCGGGTGTTTTGGCGTCAATTTCTCTCCTGCTACTTTAACAACTTCAACGTCCACATTACAGCTTGGGCCCTTTCACTGAGTAAACACAATAATTTTGCATCATTACATAAACTTTAAACACATTCATTAACTTTCGTTTTCGTAGTATGATTTCATACATATTATTATATCACAGTTTGCACACACAGTTTGCTTTGTAGTCCCGTCATTAATAGGTAAAATGACATAAAGCTCTCACCGTTTACCTAACCTATTTTCATTTCAACTTAGGGAGCCTTTATTATTATTTGGGAGGGCCGGACGAAATGGAGGATTGTCCATCATGTAAAATACTACCCTCCCCCTGATGCCCTTTCTTAAATGTAATCCTCCCCTTCCCCTCCTTAATCAAAAGTTTGAAAAGTGTCCATAACCTTGACAGAACAGCTGACATTGTTATATTACAGGTACAGATATTAAAAGGGATATTTGCTGTAACTTTTGTCATAACTTTTGTTTCCTTGTTCTGTGTATCAAATGATCTTTCCTGTTTAACTTCCTATAGAATGTTAGTATGCCAAATATTCTGCTTGTCAAACCGCCCATATACGTATAATAACTATTTACATTCTTGACAAATGAATTCTAATCCGGACTTGAATTCAGTTTTCAACAATAACAATGCTGACTGTGCAAAAATAGGATATTTAAATAAGCTAAATACTGGGCACTTCATCATACCTCATGGATTTGAAACAGATACTGCAGTTGATGCACAGAACAAAAGAAGACTATAAAAATATCTAAAAAAGGAAATGGAGCTTTAAGACTGGTTTATCTGGTTAAGATCACTTCGCAGCATAAGTAAGAGTGAATCATATTGTTGTGTGTCCTATTGTTGCTGAATATGTCCTATTGTAAAGTTGCTGATTTTGATGCACCATTCACAGTTAAGACAACTAGGTATTTAACTTACAACGTTTTATTGACGCTATGAGAATTGCAGTGCCCGCTAGTGCAATTCTAATAGGATTGTTGTGAAGTGTTTTACACACCTTCATCTTATCATTCATCATAATCTTAGCAATGTAAATTGTGACCTCCCATTCGACCAATTTAATTTGTAAAACGTACAATAAGATTGAGAAAATTGTAAATGCATGCACTACTAGGCTATCTAATAAGGGCTAATTAGGCATGTTCGAATTAACCATAATTTCCTTTCGTGGAATGTTAACTTATAATATCTCCTTAGGGGGCCATAAGTAACTAAATAAGCGCGATGCAAACGAAAAAAGTTGCACTGTACTCAAACCACCAGCTGAGTTTGTCCCTAAAAATATTTTCCCGTTAATCTGTCAAAGTATGGTACAAAAAGGAGCCGTCATGATTAATAAACAATGACATTTCTACTGTATTGAATACCTTCATTATGCAACATAGAAAGAACGAAGTTACCGCTATATGAACCGACCTGTCAAAAAGAGACGGAAAAGTCACAGATTGTTAACTTGAAACAGCGTATGCAATTATGCCTGTCTTGTACATCTGTGAGCATTTGAAAAAACAAACTAGACATGTTAAAGCTAGTAAGGTCATGTCCAATTGTTTTCCATTGAAGGGAAATCATGAAAAAAATACGCTACAACTGTACAAAAGGTGTTTGAACGGATCAATAGCCGGAATAGGCGGAAATTGTAATTATCATATACCTACATTCACGTGCCTGTGTAAACCTATGGGAGGAAGCGCCCTCAGATCCGTGCATTTTTTACGTATCACGCCCCGGCCCGGTGCCCAAATATGGGCAATCGCGTGCATTTCTGAAGTAACTCAATTCTGGTTACTACGCGCGTTGCTATCCGCAAACGTTCCATTCGTACACAAAGCCAGCGCGAGATTAGGAAAACGTCTGCTCGCTCAGATCGTAGTTGCGCGTGGCGACAGTGTAGCCGCGCCGGTGACATCAGCTTATATTTCTAAATTCTGGTGAAATCCTGTGTATACTAGGTGCGTGCCTGTTTAGAATAAATTTCAAGAAACTGACATTACGCCTTTGTCCTTCTTACGCCTCGATTTCAGCCTTGATCTCTGTTGGTCACGTAAAAGTACGGATGTTGCTTTCCGCGTTCTAGAATTCTGCAGGTAAACAAATGACGTCATTATGTATGTCAATCCGCGACGGGAAGCGGCCATCGAATTTATGAAAAACTGACACAAATTGCGATAAATTTTTGATATCGCAGGTATTTTTATCTCCTAAACAATGCTGAATATTATGTAAAATACATATTTATCATTCCATAAGGTATATGATAAAACCTTTACGGCCCTGATACGGCTTTTGCGGCCCTTGGTCGTACGGCGTACGGGCCCTCGCACGCTCGGGCCCTTCCGCCGTACGACCTCGGGCCGCAAAAGCCGTATCAGGGCCGTAAAGATTAATTTGGCACCATTTTCGCCAAATCTCACATTATAACTGTAATTGCATGAAACTAAGATATAAATTAATATTGCAATGTTAATATGTATTCGACTCATACAAAAGCAAACAAATATTGGGACATCGATAAATTCCGTTCATAGTACAGCAAAAAATTAATGTCGACGTTTTATTTCAGATTTTTCAACATTTTCTTTTTTGGGAACAGATTACCCCTATTCCACCAGGAAGAAACGTATACAAAATTCTTAATAGGATTACCCATAAAGAGTGATTTAAGAAACCCGGCCAACCGTTCAAGGTTAATTTAGCTTTCGTCAAGTAGATTTTGGTATTTCTTCAGCTCTTTGTCCTTTTCGATCGCCCCTACTGACCGCGCCCTGTCATGACAGGAAGGCAATAATTTATTCTGACTGAGACCATACACTGTACCATCACGGTATATCCACTTGCCGTACACCCAGAAACTGAACTATTTAAACTTTTGCAAAAGCCTCCTACTGAAAATCAAGGAAAACTTTGTGATGTGGCATATTTTTGTACCAAAAGAGCAAAATACCTGAAACTTGCATTCAAACCGTTCGTTTTTCATATCGTAGCTTCGTTGGGGTAGCTAATTTTTTATTTAGAATAAAATAATTGACTAATGACGAAATCAAGACGAAGAAAACATCAATTGTTTCTACATGCTTTAAGATGTTTATCCAAGAAGCATACTAACAAAATAAAGGGAAAATTTGAAATTTCGAATATCCATCGCCTATACGAATTCCAATGTATTTATGATCATACTAACAAAGTGTTAATAAAGTTCGATTAATAATACCTCAATACAGAGGAGCGGACAGCGCCGAGGGTCAAAGATCAAACATCAACAGAAATGTATTGGAACTAGTCCATATTGAGGACGTTTATACCCTTTGGTTGAAGAGATCTAAACTTGATTGACATATAAGTACTCTAAAAGTTTTTAAAAAATATATACGTTAAACAGCAGCTCTGTTTCATTTCCAGACAAAACGTTACACATCAGTGTTGCGTATTTAAAATGTTTGACCGGCAATAAAACGAATCGATCAGTCACTCTAAACCATAATATCCCGGGGAGATTGCTTTTGAGAATGCATTGACTAATTAAGAGAGATGTCCTTTCTATCAGTTAAGTGGAAATTTCAGAACAGAAATATTGTAAACTGCTGGTTGTTTCTCCCCATGAAATCATGTAAAATTCTTAATATGGTTGTAGGTGACAGGCGTTGAAATTTTCCGTTTCAAATATCAATTTAAAAAGCGTGAGCTCCTTCGTATTTATAAAAATTCTAAAATACTTAACAACGGGTTCTCTAGGACTTCTTTCGAAATATCATCATATCACAAAAATCAGCATTAATTTTTAAATGAAGGAAAGCAGCAAGCTAAAGGTGACCCAATGGCCTTAGGAGTCTCCCAAGGTCATGGTGTTCTTCCGCACAACAATTAAGCTTAATCACAAAAGGCTGGAAACTCTATGTGAGCATAGAAGAAGCGTCAATTTCAACTCAACATTTGGCTGACGAATTATGGCGGCTGAATGAAATACATTAACTCGGTTGATGTGGTCTTTATTGAAAGCAAATTTTAGAATCCTTCGATTTCATTGATATCCGAACTACTTTAGTCGGATCTTTGATGGACAAAATTATCTCATCGTTTTGCTATGAACACACATATAGGTTCGCTAGCTCTACAGAATCAAGTAGAAATATCAACAACATTTATCAGTTACGGCGACGTACATGCCACTAAATTCAATGAATGAAGGCTTTAAATTTGTTTCCGCAGCAGAAATAAATTCATCCACAACTGATCTACGGTAGTAAAGAGCTCACAGTGTTTTAGCGTTGTAACGCTCAAAACGGTAGCAGGCAAATGTAGATTTACTCTTGTCAGTCAATGAAAATGAAAGACATTGGTGGCTTACCTTTGTCTGAAAGTGGTTGTACAACTGCTGTTTAATATTTCAAGCAGAAAATTACGTCGCAGATTATTCTCTCACTGTCAGTTTGATGGGTCATCAGCGGGTCATACTTCTGAAAGGGCAAATACCTTTGGAAAGAGAGTTGTAGCTGATCGTTGTCAAAATTTATGTAAATATTTATGTTATCTCCGCAATCAGATAGGTGCAATAAGGATTATGAAATTTACATATGGTCAATTTAGACCAAATAGAACATAAATCTCCCGTCAAATTTAAATGAAATAGAGTATGTTAGTCATGACCCCAACCAAACCAAAGCAAATCACACACAAACAGACTCACACATTCGCACATATCAACAACAATATTGTCATCAGTAGTCACAGGCAGAGGTACACCTTCTACAGTTTGTTAATAACAATTAGAAGATAACATTAAATGTTCATTTTGTTCCAGATCGACGCATGTGTACAGAGATCGATTACAGTGAAAAAACGGTAAAACTTCATTTCAGGGTTATTTCATAATAGTTTCTTATGTCATGGAATTAGTCGAATGTGACCTTTTTGATAACATAATAAGGAGCTGTGGACAATTTAATGATTCTCATGACAAAGGAAACCCATTGTCTCACCCCCTTCACTCTCCTCCCTCAACGACTTTACGAAGATATGAAGAATGTGTGATGATAATGACATCAACCTCCATCTTCTCTGTGAATGAAAAATGTAACATTAAGATAAAGAACATGGAAATATATTGCAGGTTTTAATTAGATATTATTCCCTAATATTTTTCTTCGTTCAGCGAAGGAAAATACGAGTGACGTAATGACCGTGTCACCACGAGTCGGAGACGAGTGGTGACACGGTCATTACGTCACGAGTATTTTCCGAGCTGAACGAAGAAAAATATTAGGGAATAATATACTTATCACATGCACAAGCCAAGAATTCGTTATTTTTTGCAAAATAAAATAAGTTTTCCATGACGATTCCGTGTTTAAACTTTTGAACTACTTTAGGAATAAATATCAGTACGCCGTGCACAAGTTGTCGATCATTTCAGTCGTCCGTCGTGTGCGTTAGCGCTCACGTTCGTTCGTGTGTGTGGAGCAAATGACAGCTCTCGGTCTACACGTAGGCTACCTTCCGCAAAGTTATACTCTATTTCAAAGATAGCATAGTCCTAGAATTTTATCACAGACGAAGATACGCTATTTTTCGGGAACAAATATCGACTGAATCTCGACGGCGCGAACACTGTAAACGTCGCGCCTGACCCTGTTTGTGTTTGCAATGCGTACGGAACCCACGGTATACGCGACCAGCTTCAAGTTCGTTTGTTTCCGCAAATTATTCACGTAATTCCTTCGGAATATACAGGCGGTACACTCTTGTGTTTACATTGTTCGGATTAGTAATGTCGTAGTCTGTGAAAATATCGATTTCATTACATGACTTTTGATCGTGGGAGAAACATCGGCCGCCATGTTGTTTGTTTACATATTTACGAGCACACCGAAGATCGACAAAAGAAAGGTCCGACGCACCAAAATTGATGACATAGACGCGGGTTGTCGTGACGTAGAACGACCAGAGAATAAATCCCGTATTTTTTGTTCGGAGACGACAAACTTGGCTTGTGCATGTGATAAATACCTTTGTCACACCTCATAGAATACAATATTCTAAAATGATAAAATTCACTTTATTATTCGGTATGGCATTGCTGCGATATAACCGGTGTTCGAATGTAGACGTTCATTGCTCATAAGTTGAACATATAAATAAAAGTCACCCTTGATTTATTTTCATTAGCTCAGTGATCTGAGCATATATTATTAGTGCTGGTACGTTCGGCTAAATGACCCGCATGTACATTATTTTTGGATTCCCTCTTATTGATAGGTTGACGTCAGAGTGGTTGAGGCTATTCAAACCCCTATTGGTTTCCTGACGACCGCAATGTCCGCGTTCCCTTGAATGAGAACAACATCATGAAATCTAGTCAACGCACCTTAAAAATAATAAATACTAGCACATTAGTAAGCTTATAGCCTGTTTATCGGTAAATTTTCAAATATTAATTGTCCGCAAACATGCCGCCACAGAGGGTGTTGAACTCCATTCAAAATGAAAGACTACATGACGACCAAAACAGAAAATATCAAACCGAAAGTAACGTGCTGCTGCAATATAAAATAGAAGAATGTAAGTCGATAATTTCTGAAGATCATTATTTGAATATTGTTACTCTCGAGCTTGTCGGTTTTTGAAAGATATGTAAATCTTAGTGTATATAAAAACGTTAGCTGCAGGGTGTGTAAACTTAGCAAGAATACCTATTCCGTCCATGGAAACGACTACTACAGATTGAAACCCAATAAATTATTTCAACAGTGCTAACATGACCTCTGGTAAGGTCAGCTACTTGTAAGGTCGTTTGTACGCCTCCTACATAACAACTCTACATCGACACATTCTGCAGTGGGCTACTAGAATAAACACGCGACATTATCTAAATTGAATAAAATATCGTTGACAAATTCACATGTTTATTCAGTGATAGGGCCTAAGCTTGATACGGACGATTCCGTAGTTAAACTCACAGAAGAGCAATCGGCCGAAAAATTATATGAAGATTGAACGTTAATATCACCCCTTGAGTTTGACTTACATTGTACAAAACAAGATTAGATTCTTTGTTCATTCCACTCTGACACACATCATTATGTACAATAAGATTGAGAAATTGAAAACAAGTGCACTACCAGGCTATCTAATAAGGCTACATGGGGCTGGTCGAACAAACATGGAATGTGACTTTATGATATTTTTTCAGGGGTCTTAAAAACTGAACAAACGCTTAGCAAACGTAATACATTGCACTGTACTTCAACCATCAATTTGATCCCTAAAATCTTTCACCGCTTTATCTGTCAAAGTATGGCGCAAAAGCAGCCGGCATACTTTATTCAGAAATGACAGTTCCATTTGATTTCAATACCTTCATATCAACATAGATAAAGTATTATCATCATGAACTTTACCAGTTAAAAGAGGCGGAACACTTTACTGATTGTCATTGTCTACTCTTATTATATATATATATATATATATATATATATATATATATATATATATATATATAGCTAGTGTGGTGGTGGGGACAAAGAATTCAACATCTAAAAGACGAAATTAAGTGCCGTGCTGTGAGGATTCTAATGAGTGTGTGCACCACTATCCCCGTGGAGGCTGTCATATTTGTTAGAGCCGATGGTTTACTATATTTATTTTTAACAAAATTACGTAAGAAGTTACAGCCTGTGAGAAAGTGATTATTACACCCGTTAATATATTTACTGGAACTACTTTAATTTTGAACGAAAATCACGGAAAAATATTCCAGCTTTACAAAGGCGTTTGGATGTTGTAACTTCTTAAATAGGTTGGACTTACAAATGTGGCACTATTTTAGCGAAATTCCACAGTTTAGCGAAATTAACATAAATTCCGACAAGAAATAATATTGATATTTTGATAAATATTTTGACTCATACAGAAACGAACAATGTTCAAAGCACAACACAACATACATTATTAATGTCGGCGTTTCATTGCAGATTCTTTAAAGATCCATTAGCTGTCATTTTTTTTTATTTTGTTTGTTTTGTGTATCATCTGCAGTTTCTGGTTGGATTCCCTGAACCATGGAGAAATTCCTAAAACTTAGCTCATGATAATACCCTATATGAGTATAATCTGCATGTTATTGTTTAAATTTTGTATTCAGGTCCGGACTAGAATACATTTATCAACAATAACAATGGTCATTTCACATATACAGGCTGTGTTGGCAAGCAAGACACCGGGCATTGGTCATGATGATCGGATTATATTAAAATTCTTATACATTGAAACAGAGTAGTGAAAAATTAGTCAAAAGTTACAAACAGCTAATGTTCCTTTAAGGTTGTTAAGTTTTTCTCATTCCACCAGAAAGAAACCTGTTCAAAACTTTAATACGCATAGCTGTCAACGGTAGTTTAAGCTGTCGGCAAGCAGCTTTGGATGTTTCTTTAGTTCTTTGACCTCATTAATCATCTCTACCGATCGCGTTCGGTACTGACAGAGAGACAAATAATTATTCCGATTGACACCGTCTGTTGAAGACGTCACTGAGACCAGCTCTTGCTGCGCATGGTTAGTGCGCTTGTCGCACTTATAAAAAGCATTGCATGCCCTCTTAACGTTGCTGATTTTGTTACTATGGATTTTATCAATATTTCATCACACTAAATCCAGGTACCTTGCTCCAAGAGATTGACATATTTAAACTTTGTGCAAATCGTTCTCTGAAAATCACAAATAAGGATTAATTTTGACGAGACACATATGTTACTAGAAGAACAAATGACCTGAATTTTCATTCAAACCGGTCTTGACCCCTTTCTTAGCAACAAAGGAAAAGAAACTTCTGATTTTAGAAACAAATAATGACTCTGCGGAAACCAAGAGGATGAAACAACAATTTCTATAGGCCTACATGCTTCAAGAGTCCACCCAAGAAGCATGCCGATAGAATAAAGAGTGAAATTTTTAATTTTCGAATGTCAATCGCCGAGACGAAATTCACTCTTTTACGATCATTCTTACAAAGTGTAAATATACGTTATGAGTCATGAATATGCACCGATACTTAGGTGTGAACCAAGCCGATGGTCAATGATGAACATCAACATAACTGTGTTCGATTTTGCTCTATCGAATGTCATTTACAAGTACGTCAGGAATGTTACGTGACAGCCAGACCCTTACACATTTTACACATCCAACTTTGCCAGTTACCGTTAGTAATATCGCAGATTTTTTGCATCCATGAAGTATCATTATGTAAACTGCTGCGAAATACTAGCAGCTTTGAAAACGTCCAAGGGCATGAACATACGAGAAAAGACTCATTTGTACTATCTCGACGCTTTCGACAATGTAGAGATACACAAAAACCTGCACTTTTGGTCTAGGATAGACAAGGGCATGGGACACTTTGAAGGTCACTTAAGGCCGGGAAACGCTGCCCGGCCCTTTAGCCCGATGCCTCCAGAAAAGAAATATGTGATCTGCAATGTCTTGTTTTTTCATAAATCAAGCTTTGCCAACTTTAGTCACTTAAAACAAAAGTGAAATACTGAATCACACAGGTATAAACTTAACAAGAGTGAGCTCCTGCGTATTTATAAAAAAATTTAAATACATGACAACCGCTCCTCTAGAACTTCTTTCACAACATCATCATGTCACAAAAAGTAAGCGATGGGTTTTCCAGTGCAGGGACACCAATGCCGTGACAAGTTTGAGGTGACCTAATGGCCTTAGAGTCTCCGAAGGTCACATTGTTCTTCCATTCTACAATCGAGCATGATGATAAGAGGCTGGAAACTTTATGTAAGCATGGAAGAAGGCAAACGTTAATTTCAACTAAACGTTTTGCAGACTTATTGTGTCAGCTGAATGAAATAAAATCACTCAGTTGATGTGAACTTTACATGGAAAGTCAATTTCAGAATCTTCGTGATGGATATTGGAACTGTTTAATCGGATCTCCGATGGACAAAATGATCTCATCGCGTTGACTTGAACACACATATGCCAGATAGCTCTACAGAATCACACAAGAAATATCAACAAAATGTATCAGTTACGCTGACGAGCATGAAACTACGTTTAATAAATGAACGCTTTGTTCCCTCAGCAGAAATAAATTCATCCACAATTCATCAACGGTACTGAAGAGCTCACAAAATATGACGAATAGTGCTGTAGCGGTGCAATGGTCGAAATGGTAGCATGCAAGTGTAGATTTACTTGAGTGAGTTAATAAGAATGAAAGACATTAGGGCTGGCTCACCTTAGTTTGATAGTGGTTGTCCAGCTGCCGTTCAATATTTCAAGCAGAAATGCGTCACAGATTACCCACTCAATGTTAGTTAATGGTTCATCAGTGGGTCATCAGTCTGAATATAGGGCAAGGGCCTTTGGAAAGAGAAATGTAGTGTCGTCAAATTATGTATCTTATCTCCAAAATCAGATAGGTGCAATGTGAGGCGTGAAATTCACAAGTAGTCCATTTAGACAAAATAGTAAATACATTCCTGTTAACTAAAAAGAGCATGTTGGTGTGATCTGTTTTGCTCTTTGAATTTGCATAAGATAGTGACGTCTATGAAACAGACAGTGTGTGCGAAATGTGACCTCATACGTAATCTGAGAAATCATGAATGAAAACGAAAAAGAGGAAATATACTAGTTTCAAAAAGTTAAGTTAACCCAGCTGTGGTGGTTCATATGCATATACAGAGGCATATATTCCTACCCCACCACACACAAACATGCACTTTCACACATTCACACACACACACACACACACCACACACACACACACACACACAATATATATATATATATATATATATATATATATATATAAAACATCAATAACTACAACCCTAATCGCAAAAACATCACAGAGGGCGCTGAACTGCATTCAAAATATGAGACAGCACATGACAGGCGCAAAAGAAAAATATCAAACCGAAAGTTACGTGCTGAGGCAATGTAAAAAGAAGAATATGGCAAGAATACACCATTGCGTACGTTCAAACGATTACGGCAGCTTGAAACCCCGATAAATTACTTCTATAGTGCTGACATGACACTGGTAAGGTCAGCTGCTTGTAAGGTCGTTTGTACGCCTCCTACATAACATCAGTACATCGATACATTCCGCAGTAGGCTAGTAGAGTAAACATGAAACATTTTTTAAATATCGTTGACCAATTCATGTGTTGTGAGAGATTTCGTATTTAAATCCTCGCCTTCCTTTTCTGTTCTTCCTGGCTATTTTGCGAACGCTGGAAAGCGTTTTGATTCGAAATTATTCCACCATTGATATCCGTCATTCTTGCTGTTCTGAATGCCTTCTGTAGCCATGTTTCAAAATAAGTACTGGATTACATACGTAGTTACATAGAATTTCATTTGATGTAAACTGACGATGAAATGTTGGAATGAGAGATTACATAAAGGATTAAAGTTTAAAGGATTTCTTAAACTCGTTCTACTCAACGACGATGACGAAAAGCGATCATCTGACTCTTGTCAATGTTGAAGAACCTTGGCTATAATCGTAAACATTTTAATTCTCGGAGCTTTTAAATGCAGACAAAACAAGCCGTGTGAGCACATAGACAGAATACGCTTGTAGCAGTAAACGATGACCAAGTGAAATTATTGAATGCAGTTACTTTATTTAAATTTGTCAATTTACAATAATTATGCATACGGCAACAATAATAAAATGATTTACAAGATCTTGCAGTACCAGCAGAAGCGGTTATAAAAACAGACAAATAACCCTGGTGTGACTCCACCTGTATTTCCAAGACGGTTGCTTCTATTAATGTTATTTTCCGCTAACACCCTTAGGACTAATTCGTTTCAACGATTGACGCATGAACCTTTGGTAGAAACTACTCATCTGACACAGTGAGTGTTGAGAGTTTTGTTCTCTGGAGTTATTTTCCTAGTTAAATAAGAAATAATGCCATCGTCTGAAGGTGATGTAGTAGCTTTCCCAATGCAAAAATAAAATTCAAATTTAATTTTATCAATCTTAATAAATCTAAAAAAATGAGCGGGCAGAAATTAAAAAAGTTTGTGGGCAATTAGAATCCGTACCGACTGAGAAAAAGGATTTTTTTGTAGAAAAATGCGAAACTGAGGGTTCAGGTTTATATGCAGATGATATGGGTTTCGCTTCAAAATCTTGCCCTTTCTTCGAGAAGTCGAGCTTATGGCCGTTGGCCGAGTCAAACTATGCATACAATTTTCATGTGCAAGATTTTTACACCGAGTACAGGTATAGATTTAGTTGTCTTTGCCAAGTAAACCTTTCCTTAGCGTTAGCTCTATGGCCAGCGGCATATGTGATAAGCGTTTACATTCTGTTCCTTCGGGTGAATTGCGGTTTGCGTATACTTTTGTTTCCAATGTCAAGGATCATCATATCATGACAGCCTTACCTTACATCAGGGACATTATATAAACATACGCAGCAGCATACCTTAGGTAGGTGACCTTATCTTTGTTCAATTAACGTCTATCATGAACTATTCTTAGCTTCTCATTATTTATCTGCGTGATAGTGCTGTGTTTTCGAGAAAGTTTCGCATATTTATGGTAAGCTTGGAGTGCAATGCTGTTTAACCTATGTGTGAGAAACTAACGGACTGTGATTCGAAGTTAGCGGAAAGGTTGCTGTGATCAAGGCGGTATACGTTTCTACTCCCCACGCCTTTGTAAATGAGTTTTGTGCAATATTTCGGTCACGTTTGAGTGATTATCACTGATCGATGGCATCTCCGACAGAGGGTGCTATGCATAGAATCATCATAAGGATATGATTCGATGACTTCGTAAAAGGGGTAAAATTGAGACTACTAAGATTGAGACGATCTTCCAAAGAGCTATTTTGGGAAAATTACTTAAGTAATGCGGGTGTATTCATTATTTTCACTTTAAAATGCAACATTCTAGTGATAAAATTACATACAGTTTTGTTAAATGATTTTTATCGAGAAAGAGGGGTCACGATGTATCATTGAAAAGATTAATTATTAGCAGCGGTTTAGAATATTGTTTGACAAGTAGAGCGGTAGTTGGTAAATAGGCTGAATAACCGAGCACTGTGAGATCTATTAATGAAAAACTGACCTAGGTTTGTAAAATCATGCTATGACGGGGATATTTGAAGAGAAACATGTACACATTTTGACAGCTTTCAACTTTCTCCTTAGTCGATTATCACTGCGCGGGCGCGAAAGAAACCTTGCAGAGATATTAGTACCATTTTAGATGTCATGTTCGGATCTCCGAGGAAAATGACTGTGCAACCGTTTCACGAGGTTTACGAGGTTTTCGCGAGAAGAGACAGGCAAAACATTACACACGTAGCAACCAAGCCCAAGAACATGTTGATCTGCCGATAAAAGCAGCGCTCTCAGCCTTTGTCTGGCTGTTCTGAATGCCTTTTGTAGTAAAGTAATGCAGATGTAAAATGCTGGATTACATACGTAGTTACATCATTTCATGTCTCAACAACAATGACGAAAAGCGATCATCCGACTCTTGTCAATGTTAAAGAATCCTTAAGGAACGAAATCTTGCGAATGGGTGTGTATAGCTACAAACTTAGCAGTGCAATGTATTCAAGACGCCATAAGTCATGCTAAACTTCTTAAGGGAGTAATTCTGTAATGTAATAAGGGGAAAGCGGCTACACACATTACCTACACTATTGTGTTGTTCTCTGTGTTCATGTTTGTTTTGTGTGTTTTGACTATTGGTGTATATATACGCCATGGCGAGAAGTAGCCGTAATCTGGCTGTCGAATGACAGTGTGATCCTTTGACGCTACGTTTTGAAACCAGTGTGCGCTCTGTTCCTCAGTCGCTTTTGATATTGCTCTCCTTGGATTTTTGTTTCACTGTTTGTGTTTTAAATGTTTTCAGTGTTTTGTTCATCCTTTAGGAGGCTAGTATATATTTATATTTGAGTCAGTTTGTCGTGTTTCACTTTGTTCGGTGATTTCTGTAAGATTGTGTACTTTGGTATTTATGAGTGTATAGCTAAGTATTGTTTTGATTTCTTTTGTATGCGATGATGAGTTTCATCGTGAATATATTCCTTAGTGTTTGGTCTATTTCTATTTCTTCCCAGTTGTTCAGGAGTGCTTGTTTGATGTCTTTTGTTTTTATATGTGGATTGTATATGGAAGTAAATATCAACTTATTAATGTTATTGTTGTGTGTTTGTTTGTGATTTAAATGTGTTTTCGTTGCGTAATCTGTTCCCGCATTGAGTTTGATACTTCTTGTTAACACGATTGGAACTAATTTGGGATAATTGGATTTTCATATTTTTCAAATTTCTCAAAAATGTTAGGTGCCCTATAGCTGCTCATAAAAACAAGTGTGTAACTTAAAAAGAAAAGCAGATGAGCTTACATTTGCAGATCAAATAGACATTGCTTCACCATCCAATTATCCCAAATTAGTTCCAATCGTGTTTGTTGTGAATATCCTCGTTGTAGTAATTTTTTCATTAAATGTTTTGACTTTTTGTTGTTAAAGTTCTCTTTGTTGTAACATGCATGTGCCCTCGTGTACCTTTCGCCTTTGATAAGGCCCTTGAAGATTGATTTTTTATGACATGATAATCTGTGTAAGAACTGGAATGTATCTGTTGGTTCTGTGTGTATCCTAGTGTCCCGTATGTTTTCGTTGATGTATCGTTTACCTTTGTAAATGAGTAGGCCAAGATATGTTATTTCGTTTGTTGAACTTTCAAATGAAAAATTGAAAGTTGGATGCTTTTTGTTAATTATTGTCATGAATTCGTGGAGTTCGTGTTCTGTTCCAATAAAAATTTGGAAGATATCGTTTCTAAATCTAAACCAGCGTGATATTTTGTTGTGTGTTCACGTATGATTTTCATTTCCAATTCATGTCCGTTAGTGGCACTTTGTGTAAATTTGACAGAAGATACCAACGTGGTGTTGGCGTATTAGTGTAGGATGGATTTATATAATTATTTATAAGTATGGTAGTTTATATGACTTTTGTTGTACATTTCTGTCGTTAGTTGGTGGAAAATTTAATAGGCACTCGGAAGCTGACAATGATGTTGTGATACTTGCCTCGATACTGATTACGCGTCCAGAATTACTGCACCGTATCATTCGCTCAGTAAGGCGTTTACAAGTTGGTGTTCGGATAAACTACCAATAGAGACCTAATCGTCTTCAAAGCGTTATAGACTTGGTTCAAGACTGTGATTTGTGAATGTTTGAGTGAGGTGAACGCCATGATATGTGTTCTGTATATATTCATATGAAACGCGTGAGTTGGGAGAACACGATGAGTGTGGTGAACGCTATACTGGGGAGTTTCACCCGAAATCACAGACTTGCTTTCTTGCACGGTCTGCATTGCTATAAAATATTTATAAGATGACGTATGTATTTATTTCTCTCCGGTAATCCCGCATTATTTGCGATGGTCAACCGATCAGTTTAATAACGCGGTTGATGTGCGAACTTTATGCCGTATTTGCTAACTGTGTAACGTACTGGATGTCGAAGTGGACAAGCAAAGACAGACATCATTTACACACGAAAAAGGCAACGACACACGTCAAAGGAAAACAAGAAAGACCAAATAATATCTTTAGTTGAACGTCACCTTTTAAGAATTACGAAGAGACCAAACAACAAGTCGAACAAAGACAAACAAAACTAGCTTCACACAGTGTATTTGTCCAATATAACAGTTTTTGCAGACATTCATTCAATTTCAATGATTTGTTCACCTAAGATTGATAAATTAGTATTTACTTGTTTGTATGACAATCAGTTTTACGACGGTTGAAAAAGGTTAGTATAATTCTGCAAATGTATTCAAGTCACCTTATTTCTGGACTTCATTTTTTAACTTTTTTGAACATTTAAAAAGGAAGTAGCTGCGCTCTTTCTATGTAAAATTGTGTGGAATTTTCACATCATGCTTAAAATACTTTACAACAAATAGAGACTTATTGCCTGAAATTCAAATTAGACGCTATAAACTGTGCCAATATTATGCGAAAAGTAATATTTCAATTTGCATAGAAGCAGAGCTGTGAAAACTTTATTTACCCTATTGACGTCACCTTATGTCCATACAAAGAGCAAACCAGAACAATAGTGTAAGAAATTGAGAAAAATCTCCGATATTCGGATAGAAATATTATATTGATACTACCTTATGCCCCAGTTGGACATTTCTGAGAGCGAACTCTAGTGTTTTAGGCAGAACGCAAACAACTTGAAGACAAAAGTTGACATCGTTGCCTATTCTTTGGAAGTTTAAACATTGGCTATTGCAAACATTCGCGAATTCTTAGAGTTTTGTAAATGCCGACAAAACGGGCCATCTGAGCACATACACAGAATATGCTTGCAATAAAGGATGACTGAATGAAATTATTGAATGCAATTATTTTTTTTTGTGAATTTACAATAATTATGTCCGATATATTTAATATGACATCAGTAATTATTTATTTATTTATTCACATTAAAGAATAAACCATTTACAGACACCAATTGACTAAAATTTTCTCAATTGGGCAGTAATCTTCCATGGGGTCCTACGAAATTCATATAGAGCTTTACAGATGAGAAAAAAATAATAAATACACTAAAAAGTGCTGGGGAAAAAATTATGAAATAAAAAAAGTGTGGCAACAAAATCATAATTATAACGTATTCGTGGTGATGACGCTCATAATACCCCCTAACAGTCAAGCCAGTATTCTTATTCCCTTGCATTGTATTCGTAACAATTGTTTTGGTGGCGCTGTTACGACACGACGTCACCAACAAGTTTACCATCGAATGCCAAGGAGAACGTGATGTTCGATATATGTGGCATCATGTAATAATAGCTCTTTCTTTACTCACAGCACAGACTACAGTATCTTAAAGGAAAAGTAAAGAAATACAAAAAGATTTATGACAACCTTCATTACATTTGTTTCTGTGATATCTGCCAATAAAAAGAAGGAATGTGACCTGTGTAGAATATTCGGGCATCAACAACATTTCTAAGTTGATCTTCTTTGGTACTGAATTCAAAAATTCAAAGAAAAGCAGAATGCACATCATATGCTCTTTCCCAAGGGACAATTTTAATCTTACTGAACTCCACTTCAAAAATCTATTGAAATCATCAATACAGGCACGCAGGCTGTGTAGCCGCGACTGGCGAACCCGCGCTTTGCTGTGGTTGCTTGTCTCGCCGCTGGTGACGCACTTTGTGTGCTCTGCAAAATCAAGCCTTGACGCTAAATTATACAAACAACTACAAAAACCTGTTTATTTAAGTCGTTTTAATTCAACAAGAATTGCAAGCATCACTGTTAATGATTTACATCAGAAGACATTCTAAGGACTCCGAAGCAGAATCACAGGGCGGGGCTTGGGCAATAATTTATATTTAATGAACGCACCCGAGACGGGGCCTATTTATAGACTCTTCATGCCTTTAAGCGATGGAAAATGTTACATTTAGGGACAAGATGAAATCGTCAAACGTGTCAAGTGCATATATGAAAAATACATTTTGCAATCACTTCGTTGGAAAATTTCCGACAACAACACTGTCATCAAATTCGGTAAGTAGCAAATATTGACAATGACAATAGTGCAACACCAGATATTATTTACTATATTATTTTCCATGTGAATACGCAATTTGGAATTAGATCATTCTTCAATATCAGATAATTTAACGAAGATACTATTTTTGTCCTTGTGGTAGAATACATTATGATTTATTGACTGTGTTTTTTAAAATTGAAGATAATGTATAACATATCCCATAGATAGTCTGTTCTTATATTTTGAATTATTATATACCGTCGAACGAGTTCTTGAGGAATTAAACCATGATGAAATCTATTGAAGATGAAAGCATATAATTTCGCTACGAAAGTTGTGAAAATTGAAACTGTTTGAGCCATTAAATTCTATGACAGAACCCCATGGCCTTGGAAGGCACTCTTCCGAAGGTATTTCCCGAGGGATACGGTGTATTCTGCCACCAGTACTTTTCCGAGCGAAGCGAGGACAGGTACTGGAGGCAGAATACACCGTATCCCTCGGAAAATACCTTCGGAACTTCACAGAGTGCCCTCCAAGGCCATGGGGTTCTGTTATTATTACATATGTTCCCCAATTTTGTCGATCGCCGTCGAAAAAACACAGCTAATCGCGACACGGCCTGATTGCATATAGATTCTATATAGTGCACATTGATATGCTGTCAATGAACTTTTCATTAGCTGTGAGCTCACTGATTGGCTAAGGGAAAACCGTCTACCATTCATATGCAAATATTTGATGCAGCGTTCCGAGTTCACTATATCACTGTATTTCAATCTCGACTATAAAGACAACAAAAACAGACACAAACAAAGACGTTTCAGGACAGAAATCTTAAATATTTAAATACATTTGAACAAAATTGGTATTTAGAGTAACAAGATCAATTAATTGTAATAAAAATTAGAATGGCTGAAACTTCCAAATTGTATGCGAAATTAGACTAATCGGAGTCCGAGTACGGCTTTCAGATCTACAGTTACATGAATGAAACAGGGTGGTGTATGGACATCTGGCGAAGAAAGACGCTGATAAGAGTTGTTTTCTGAGGCCGCGATGTTGAATGTGAAGTTGAAGACTCCTCCGGTGATTTGAGACAAGCCCGGGTAACTGGTTTTGAACTTGCTGGCTACACCGTTGCAAGGATTGCGAAGTATTGATCGCCGCGTTGTCGGAGGAGCCGATCTATCACATTTGTTTTTGCCGTGGCCGCCACGGGTATCGATACTCTTCGTCGCTGTTTGTGTACGCTGACGTAAACCGGCAAGATTTACGTCACGGTCGTGGGTCAAGCTCGACTGGTACAAGTTTCCGTTGTTATTGTCCGAAGCCAGTCGTTGAAAACAGCAACTTTGGGTCGCGTTTCCATAACGCTTTTTCCGTTTATTTTCTTGCAACCTGACGGGAGCTTTGACGTCTTCGGTCGAGACCGCAGCAAATCTTGCAGATGTCAACGCTTCGGTGTACCTTCGCCGGTACACCGCTTCCATCGTAGTCACAGTATTTTGTTCCGTCCGTGCCGAGATATTATTTTCACTTCGATAATAAAATTCTAATTCCAAATGTTCAAAATAAATACAGTTCTGCCAATCGTAATAATTATTTTCTTCCACAGATATACAATCCGCTTAAGTATTTATTGTTGTTCAGGAGCCGGCAACAATATTTACCAATAGAAAGTAGTACGGGATAATAACTAATTTGCATAATTTAGCGTGAAATAATTTCTTAACCATGGTTTTCTATGTAAACATTATTTAATGGCACGTGACCTGTTTTCGAAATGCTTTGAAGTTGATAAAACACGTGAAATACTTTGCTGAAAGCAAGCAATTAGTAAAATATTTAAAAGCAGTGATAATTAGCTCAATCAAAAGCTAAAATACTTAGAAAAGTGTCACAATTTTTAGAAAATGCAAAAAATATACAGGGACTATATTATCTCTGTCTGTGAAAATACCAACTTTATTTCGCTGCCAACAGATTGGTAATCTGTGGTACATATGTAATAATGGTGGGAACGTCCGATAATATCATACCATAAACAGGGACATGCGCAAGCCTAAAGAATTCGTCACCCACGAGTTAGAGCAGGAAAGATATATTCAAAAAAAACTGTTAAGTCTCAACCGGAGAGTTGAGAGTTTGAGATATGTCACAAGTCTATTCGCTCAGCAGTTTTACATGTATGTGAACATCCAGCGAAGGTCACGCGTGCGCGTAGCTGTAAGTAGTTCGGTTACAGTGAAAATGTAATTCGTAATTTCACTAGTTAAAATACGGGTTCATACTAGTACCGTCTAAACAAAAGGAGAATGGCAACACAGGCATAGCATGTATGATAATAATTTTTAATAAGCCATTGACCATATTGCCGACGCGTAAGAAAATGTTAGCCGGATTTAGGCCTGAACAACTAAATCACCTGTCATCGTTCACGGCCAGTCCCATAGGGTGGTGTTTTCATGTCGTCTATCTTGAGATAATCAAAGTTGACGCCCAAACAGACACATAAAGCAGCTCAAACCCCCTATGAATTTTTAAGTGACTGCTTCCGTTTATGATATTTTCGGTTACGTCATCTAGAACAAATTGTGTCAATGATTGACGCTTGAACTGTCAATGAACTGCCAATGGAATCTACTCACAGCCGGTTATCTACTCGTCTGACACTGTGATTGTTTAGAGGTTATTCTCTAGATCTCTTTTAATCTTAGTAAGAAATAAGAAGCAGAACCATCGCGCAAAGGCACTGAAATAGCTTTCCCGGTGCAAAAAATACGTTTCAGTCGTATTAGATTTGAAAAAAACATGAGCGGGTAGAAATCATAAGGTCTAGGTAGAGCAAATAATAACAAAGAAATTGAAAAAAAAAATCGACAGTAAAGGTTTAGTTTAATATGCCGATGATAAGTGTTTCGCTTCAAATCTTGCAATTTCTTCGATTAGTCGCCCTCAGGGCCATAGACCGAGTACGACCACTGCATCATTTCATGTGCACACTGAATCCAGTTACCGTAAACTTATTGATTTAGTTGTTCAGGCCTAAACCCGGCTAACATTTTCTTACGCGTCGGCAATATGGTCAATGGCTTATTAAAAATTATTATCATACATGCTATGCCTGTGTTGCCATTCTCCTTTTGTTTAGACGGTACTAGTATGAACCCGTATTTTAACTAGTGAAATTACGAATTACATTTTCACTGTAACCGAACTACTTACAGCTACGCGTACGCGTGACCTTTGCTGGATGTTCACATACATGTAAAACTGCTGAGCGAATAGACTTGTGACACTCCGAAACGTCATTGTGAATGTGATTATGGTCAAAATTTTGTTGTTTGCAGTCAGTTCATGGGCATTGCACTTAGGTACAAGTACAGTTGTACCAAAAACATACAAACGAACGCATTGAAAATGTGTATGTTTTGCCGACCCGACACCTGTCATCGTTCACGGCCAGTCCCATACGGTGGTGTTTTCATGTCGTCTACTCTGCGCTGCCGAAGATTACGATCTCGGTTGACAGAACCGCTGTATGAAAAGTTTCCTGTTGACGAGTTTAAGTATCTGAGTGGTGAATTACATCGTTTACTGCCATAAATGAGCCACAAAAATCCAACCGCACTGAAAATACTCGCGACAGACGATGTGCACATATTATATTCCCGATTTTTACAGGTCTGTCAGTGAGATTCACAGGTCATGATTGTGCCCGGTGGCACCGGTGTGGGTTTCGGAGACAATGTAAGATACTAGGGAAAGTAAAACTTTTGTTTACGTTGTCGTGAAAGAAAATTAGTTCTATTTAGGCAAGCCAGTAAGGAAAATATACGAGCAGACGATGAAAATACCTTTGAAATGTTTTATTTGTACAGCAACATAATCACGAACGAGTTACGACGCTACAGCTTACAGTGTACTCACTTCACGTTTTCCCTAATCCGCTCACTAATTCCTTTCTAAGATGTAAATTCGGCATATTTGACGACTGAGGACATGTATAATTCTTGGAGAAAAACTGACTGGTACGGCTATTATATCCACTGTGCATTCATAGATGTCGCAGAGCTGCTTGCATTATGCTGATCAGCTGCTCGATCGAGTTTGAAATCGAACGTTGGCGCGGCGCGAGTATTTTGACCCGATTTTGGCCGGCCTCATAACTTTCGCGAAGGGATGAGTGTATGTTTCAAAACACGAAAACACACTCATTTTACACACTCCAGCCTATTTTTTACTTCCATCGCCATTTCAAGTTAAAAATAAATCTTCTTCAAAGTATGAAAACCTGTGTCGACATCTTAATATTTAAATTGTTCGCTTCAAAAGTGTGCCATAAACCCTCCTTTGAAGTGGAATGGCCCAACAGCGGAATAATATCAAGAAGTGATACGGTTGTCATCACTCCTTAGCAACCAACTTTTTATTAGTACAGCGATGAGCAAGCAAGGTCGATTTCAGTGGATTTCGTCGCTAATTTCGGAACGTCCGTAGGAAAACAGTCATAACCAAAGCATGCATGTATGATAAAGGGGTTATTAGACGAAGTTTTTGCTGCGCAACTCGTCAAAATACGGACACATCACTCGAATACGACGCGGTATCGCCAAAACTTCGTGTAATAACCCATAAATGTTATGGTTTGTTTGCACTCAGTCCCTCTGGGTGAACTCTGGTTTGCACGAGCTTTTGTTTACAGTGTCAAAGGCCAAGAAACTATGACAGCCTTATTTTACAATCGGGACATTGTATGACATACGTAGCGGCTAGCATACCTGAGGTAGGTGAGCTATATCGTTGATTAATTAACGCCTTTATACCATCCAAAACTTCTCAGTGTTCATCTGCTTGATGCTGCCGTGTTTTAGATAAAGTTTTTGTATAGTTATGGTAAGCAGCGAGTACAATGCAAATTAATCTACCTGCGAGAAATGAGTGACTATGAGTTAGCGGAAAGGCTACTTTGATCATGGCGGTATACGTTGCCACTCCTGCACTGTTGTAAATGGAGTTTTTATCGTCGTGGTTTGTTCGATTCCGTACAAAGAAGCGTGGCCTCGTCTCGTTGAGTTTAACACTTAAGGGTTTAGAAGTATTGCATGCACGTAGTCATACCAAGGTGCCGATCACAGTCGTCCACGTTGGCCAGGATTGTGTGCCGACTACAGAGAACGACCTTTATGGTGATCTTCAACGTACTATAAAAAAAGAAATAACACATGACCGGCTTTCGATTACCGTGTTGATAGGGAAATGAGCTACTACCTTATCAGTTGCTAACGAGAATTTTGGTCAGGGCGATAGGCCCCGACGTTGGTGATCGACAGAACAAATTAATGAAGGGGATTAGGGAGGGTAATTAACAGATATGGACTATAAAATTTACAAATGACCTCACAAGAGGGATAAAACTGCAGCAAGTGTGAAGGAATACAGTAAAAAATTGGCCGACTAGCGGGAAATACAGTACTCGTTAAAATAAAGAGCAAAGTTAAAACAAATACAGTAAATACTAACCGACCAGCGGGAGATAAAACACTTGCAAAGCAGAGACTAAAATGCGCAGACGTTTCGGGTGCAACCCTTCGTCAGTACTAAAAACTCGCTAGAGAAACGTGAAAACACAAGAAAGAAAAACAGCCAATCAAACAAGGGAACGATCAAACGCGTTAAAATATGCATTCATACCGGCTGGTGCCAGAGTACCGAGTTTAAAAATAGTGGCCTGTTCGAGTTTATGGCGGGTAGAGTCGGTGGTGGAAATTATAGCAGACACTGCCATGTCAGACCGACCGCGGTGGGGTGGTGTACAAAAATGCTTGGCCACCGGGTATGCGAGCTTGTTGTCGGTCACAGTGCAAAAATGTTCAGCAAAGCGATCGCCAAGGCGACGCTTTGTTTCGCCAATATATAGCATGTTGCAGCGTCTGCATTTGATATATTAGCCGACGTGCACGTGAACACGCCGGAAACATAATTGGTTGTAAAAGTATGCGGGCAGGTGTTACACACTCGACGGCCACATGATGATGTTCCAGTAGCGCAGTCGCGATTAGGTAAACTGGAACGCACCAGCCGGTCTTTGATGTTCGTGTCACGTCGAAATGCCATGATAGGAGGTACGGAAAAATATTCTGTGAATCGGGGAGTTGGTAAGATGGAAAACTCCTCAAAGATGATTTTACGGATTCTATGGTTTAAAATGATGGTATGTTAATACAAGAGGAATGCGATCGCATTGAGAACGGGTAGTTGATTTAGTGTTAGTGGTTCAACGCGCTCTTTGGCTTTGTCCACTACAGAGCGGGGATAACCCGAGCCGAGAACCAAGTGCTAATAGTGTCAAGCTGCTGCTCAAAATCCTTTTGGTCAGAGCAAATGCGCCGAGCACGAAGAAACTGTGAAAATGGAATGGATTCCTTGCACCTACGGGGTGAGATGAGCTGAATAGAACATATGCATGAGAGTCTGTGGATTTATAATGTATGGAGGTAGACAGCTAGTCCCCATTGATATAAACTGATATGTCAAGAAAGCAACCGATGTGTCTGAAATAGTGGAAAGTAAATTCCAGTGCAGGGTGTGAAATGTGAAACGAAATCAATAAAATTATTCAATTCTGTGCGTGAACAAGATGCTGCACCAAAGCAGTCATCAATATACCGTTTAACGAGAGGATTATGTGACTATCAAATTGATTAACCCCAGTCTGTTCTTAAAATCATTTTTCCCTCCAGTGTACAAAAGCTACTTTGTTTCCGCTCGAAATTAAGACCAACATTTGATGTCACAATGAACTTGAACAATTTGTCCGGGTTTTCTTTGATCCGCAATAGGTTTAAAAAGACTGTTAAATGTGTTAAAAGAGGTATCAATCACTCGCAAGAAATGTCGCGACCATGGAAAATTTGCCGACGTGACGGGCTAAAATTTAAGTTAATGTCTTTGCTTCCTATTTGTTCATGTTCGTTTTGATTTTAGATTTAATACGTATTATTTTAGGTAGCATTTTGCACACACTGTTCGTTTGATAGGCCTGTCATTACCTGTTAAGTGGAGTAAAAATTAACCAAAAAATTACACCTATTTATCTTATCTCTTTACATTCAAAAGGAATCAGTCTGGTTTACTTTTAGCGTGAATGGAACACAAGTAGAGTTCACACATCATATTCAATCACTGAGTTTGTTGCATACGAATAATTTGCATAATTGTTGATGCATGATATCAAAAGCTCCATACCCTATAGGTTGTGACAAAGTATGAATTACCAATGAAGTGAGATTTATCAAATTTGCTTTCCATAACTGTTTGTTTCAATTAGCAAATGTAATATACCAAAATTAACAAGGTGTTGTATCAACCACAAATCTATAATTCAAATCAAATATAGTGCTTCTTGGACCATCCGCGGTAAGAGATTGCCATCGTTAGCCTTATGGAAGTCCATGCGCGTATTCTTTTATCGCTGATGGCCTCAAGCCAGATATACAAAGAAATGTTTTCTCGTCCATTCAAAGCCATGGCTAGAATTAAAGTTTCTATTATTTTATGGCAATATACATAGTGATATGAACATAGATGCACAAATTGTATTTGCTACCCGTTATCTGTTTTACTTATTGGTAACTGGGAAAATTGGAAGTATAAAATGTATAAAGGTTTGTTTTTTGCCTTCATCTTCAGTTTTGTCAAATTGCTCACAGGTAATTGCCATTCGTAGCACTCTTCACGTAGATATTGGCAATACAGTTTTCGCTTGAGTTCAATATATGTCTCGGTACCGTAAAGGCGTACAAAGTCCACAGTAGGCAAACAAATACACTCAACGGAGAGATACTTGAAGATACGAGACAGCTCAATATTTATGCGGAATAAAAGGTCAGGGCATGTTGCCACAATTGCAAAGAGCGGTTACCTGGGCTATATAGACAGTGAAAAGTATGTTGAATAAGGTGACATACCGGATAGCTGGCGGGTATTATTTATACATGAGTAGTTTTGAATAATAAATGAAAATCTCCTTGCAAAGATCGAACTCACTATGTAATTAAGAGGGAATTGACCTTGATCGCAAATATGTGGAAAATTGTTGCATCAAACATATTGTAAATAGAAACAGGATATTAAAGGAAAACATCCGGCAGTCGAGAGGATTCACTGTTTGAATTTTGATTGGGGACGGAAGACAGTCAATTGTGTGCAAACAGGACAGCTTTGACTTAGTATATCTAAAAATAGCGCAGATGTTCACATATAATCAAACCTTGTTGTGACAAACGTCTTTGAATTAATCCGTGAGATGAGAGATGTGGAGTACGGTTTGCAAACGATCGATTTGTTTATAAGATACTTAATGTTTAAATACAACCGGGTTACGAGTGCTCATTAACGTAAGTTTATGGCATAATGTTTTCGGTATTGCATTGCACTGCACCAGTACCGATATTATGAGCGAGCTGCGATGCAAGAAGACTTTGGTACATAGGCAATAATTGTTATTCCACTTTTCTTTTAAAAAATGATATAAGACTAATAGTCAATCACTTTACGTACAGCATTTCAACACACCGAAGAAAATGCGTCTGTGTTCTTTATTCCTCACCAGTGTCATATTTGTGTTTTATTTGTATTATTTGAATCCCCTCACTGTTTTTAATATCTAGTGCCTCTAAGTAGCTATACTTGATTACTACCGCTTTTCCCCTTCCAAAGGCTTTTAGGGGGACCAATCAATGTATTGAATATGACTGTCACAATAACCAGCGATGATACTGGTAAAACATTGGCTTCTCTTCCTCCCTTCACAGATTTCCGAGACTGATTTAATGCTGCCTCATTTATTATTGCTGGATTATGTCGGCAAATTAAACTATGACCTCAACAAGACCATGCAGTCGTAACCTTCGAAAATACCTGTTTTTAGTATGTCTGTCATTGCTGTCCCTTTCCACAATGCTCCTTCGGCGTCCAAGCTCTCCTGTCGATTGTTGTACGATCGAGGTGGTTGTTTGGAACCGGTCAATTGTGTTCTGGTACCCGGACAGCGATTCTTCCAAATACATTGCCCTGCCCGCAGCAGACTTCGAGGATTTAGCTCTTCTTGTCAAACAGACAAACCTTAGCTTTAGTAAAAATGTCGTTTTCCCTCTGAAAAGCCATTTATGTCTCGTACGAACTGGAGACGGGAAGCTCGCAACCATGCTGCCGGATTACGAACTCTCGTTTGACAAGTCGAGAGAAAGACCTCTAAAATTCAAACATCGACTTCGGGGAAGGACCAAAGCTTCGAACAAGGAAATCGTTTGCAAGTTCAAGCAAGCAATACAGATGTCATTTGTCGGACAGGGTGACTCTCCCTTTCATGAACTTGGAATCGACAGAATTTTTCCACGGGAACCAATTATCCCTGAGAATACCGCACGGCCACAATAAAAGACTTGTGCAGTCGTAACAAGCAGTGCAAAACTGAACGGAACGAATCTTGGAGAAGAAATCGGTAGGATGTAATTTAACTGCTATCCCTTTCTTCCTACAGGAGTTATCACAGACGAAGATTGATATCAAATTTTCAAACATATAATTTCGCTGGCCAAATGAAGAAATTCAAAAGTATTTGTGTCTGCAATACTTAGGAATAGTGTTTCTGAGTAGTTGGTCCGATAAAAAACAGTGAAACCAATCGCTAATGATTTACACTCTGGCAGTATTATTCTATTCTGTATGGCCTGAAAGCATTATGTATCAATATTTAGAAGAGACAGAGGTAACTTATGCGGATGTTTATGGACAGAATACAGCATTTATATTTGGTGTATTTGCAGTGCTACGCTTGTTGAATCATTTTATATCTACTCAATCGACCTCAGTGATTGAATACTCGAAATCAAAAAAATTCTAATTTCATATTCTGCATAAAATTTGATTAGGAACCTAAATATCAATTAAGAATGTTAATATCATAATTTTTTACGATTTGACCACATTTGCTCGTCTACCCAACCGCCATGAACACAGTCGGAGGCATCTAATGTTTTTGCATATGGCTTCGATGTCACCCCTAGACATATATTTCAACGTGTGTGTTTTTGTAAAGAACGTCTTTCCATTCTATGACAGATTCACACGAAGCAGTGCTCCGTTTTAACCGTGCACCGATTAGCGGGTACGAGAAGGATGTGGGCAACAAGACTACACTGCGGGTCGCCAACAATCGAGTTGTATTGGACTGAATCTCGCTGAAGATCTGGGTATACCGGGCGAGTATATGCCGATAATTTCGTGGAGAGAAGGACCATACAATGCGAACGTGTACAAGGTATGACATGAAAAGTTGATATATATGACATGCTTATCCTTCGACATATCGCGGTAGCAGACTCTGGCTTGAATAATTGCCTTTTCGTCAGTCAATCTCCGATTCCTCATTTTTGTTTCCATGGTTTCGGCCAGTTTGCCCGTTTTTTACTCAATTTCTGTTGCCTTACGCCTTACTTTTCGGTTTCCCTGTGACTTTGAATGTGTTTCTGTCTGTCTTTCAGCCTGCCCTGTATGTATGTATGTATGTATGTATGTATGTATGTATGTATGTATGTATGTATGTATGTATGTATGTATGTATGTATGTATGTATGTGTGTATGCATTTGTCTCTCTATATGTCTCGTACATTTATCTGTCTCGTACGTTATGTACGTGTGTCTGTCTGTGCATCTCTCTCTCTCTCTCTCTCTCTCTCTCTCTCTCTCTCTCTCTCTCTCTCTCTCTCTCTCTCTCTCTCTCTCTCTCTCTCATAGGCATAAGTATGAACTGAAAATTAAACTCTAATATGTTCATTTGTGGTGGGCATAAAGGAGTAACTATTATCTCCGCAAGGCTGTTTATATCATTATTGTCATACTATTCGGTACAACGATAAAAGTGTAAAGCTAAAGACAACGGGGGTATAGAAAGTCGATTTCTAAATGCTCCTAATGCTAGTCCATCATGTTATTCTTTAATTGTGCAAGGGAATGATATACGTAGGCCAATGCAGACATAGTTATGAGTATATTAATTTTCTTATGGCATTAATTGTCAGTGGTACAGAGAGGGAAAATCGATCTTTTGTCATTACGTCAAGTGGTATTACAAATATCCATCGATGCCTGTTCATCTGTTACGACTGGACACCATTTGGAAGCTCTGGGATATTGTGCAAGAGTTTACAGCTGATGAGATGAAAGCATTTCCCCTAACATCAGGTTCAATGGGTACGTTTTTACATATGTGTGTACAAGAGAGAGAGAGAGAGAGAGAGCGAGAGAGAGAGAGAGAGAGAGAGGAGAGAGAGAGAGAGGGAGAAGAGAGAGAGAGAGGAGAGAGAGAGAGAGAGAGAGAGAGAGAGAGAGAGAGAGCTGTTACTTGCACTACCAGCGAACAAGTTACCAAACTCAAAACAAACGTTTGATATTGTGGTCTACAATATTTAATCTAGACATTACACTAAGCGACTGGTATTTAATAGTTCAGAAGACAAAGCTTTTAACAGTAACAGTAACTTCTCAAAGTTACGGTACTTGTCATGAAAATGTTATAGTAATCACACAAAATACTATAACTAACTACTGACTATAAGTACGACTTTTTATGACACAAAAGTCCATATAAAAACTATGCAAGATTAAACAATTTAATACTTTACGAGGGGAATCGGCCTCGGGATTTTGAAACAGTAGTAAAATAGGTTACTCGATATTTATTTGTAGACTGTTCGTTGAAATCCAGTGTTAATTCACTGCAACTTAAAAAGCTATTATCTACTTCATACAGGAATGATTGCTTATAGAATCCCCCCTGACTGAAGTCACTTTATTTTCTTTACGCTGTTACATTATCTATGTTTTGACCATTTACTTATTATTTCCTCTCTTGTGTCCTTGCAGGAATTATTTTGATGCTTAACATGTGTGAGACTGTTGATGTTTACGGGTTTGTATCGAGGAGTGAAGATAGATATTGCTACTACTATAAGGCTTGCCCAAACGGTCTCAAACTGGAACAGGTCGGCCATTCGATAACGGCAGAGAAAAAATTGATCAAAAGATTAAAACAGAGTGACGAAAAGGATATTGTTGAAAAACATAAGGTTGCATTAAAGGGATTTTCCCAGTACAAATGCAAAAAACGGGTAACATTGAATAGAAGGAAATGTTAGTGAATTATTCACTTTCGGTGTCTTAATTTGCAAGATTGCGCTGTTTGGAAAGGATGTCGCATTTAACTCAGCGGCTAAATTAAGAATCAGGGAACTTTTGGCTTGATTTCGGCGCGATTGTAATGTATTTACATTGAAAGCTAACAATGGAAGTATCTATTTTTCCATTGTAAAGTGTTTTGTCGGAAATGATTTTTGTGCGTCGATAGTTGCTCTAACAACGTTAAAAATTTTATATGCACTTTACTCTCTGAAGTGAAGGACTTTAATATCTTTCTCAAACTTAAAAGGTTCTCCTTCAAAATCAAGAATAAAACTCAAGGGTCACCGTGCGAGGTTTGGTCATAGAGAAACAAATTACCTTTAACTTTACCGATTTAAGTTGAAATGCGAAATGGTAGCTAGGTCTGAGCCAACTCTATGAGGAAAAATAGACTTTCCTTTTTTACTAAGAACTGAAAATTGTGTTTATTCGAAGAGCATTAAAATGAGCCAAAAAAGCCCTAGATCAGAAACGTACCTTACACTTGAGAGTCTAAATATACGTTCCCGAGGCGCATTCTATCTGTAATCATAGTCTTACAGAGAGGAGAGGTAACGGAGAGTCTACTTCTTAAAATAAGTCACCTTCAAACTTACCCACAGTACAGATCAGTAACCTTCTGGGTGTGTTAATTTTTATCGCTGACGTAAATGTGCATAACTTAAGTTTCGTTCGCTCCCACCGAAATTTTGTATTTGCTAAATGTTTCGGGTTTCCCTTCATGTCTAATTTTATTTAGTGACTAAAAAACTGCACCTGAACAGCAAATTTGTTGCGGTGGGTGGATGTTCTTGTTGTGACTTTAGAAAACACATAGTCTCGATGCAAGGGGGTGAAAAGTTTTGTTCAATCCGACCAGCAAGCAGTAAATTTACAACAGCCTTTTGCATCAAGCAAATTGATGCTTGGGTGAAAATTGCAGATGTAACGTTTATCTGATGAAATGAAGAGCTAATTTAATTTGCACAAAAAGAATCTTATTTTGTTATTTTTATTGATGGCATTTTTAGTTTAAATATTACACGCTTAAACAGTAAAATGTGATCGGCGTTTTAAACCTGTGGCCATTTTACTATTGATTAAGCCTCCTTGATGCAGTCAGAAATTCTGCTTGTATGAGGACAAAACATACCCTGCCAAGGGTTGCAAATGAGAGCTAAATTGGCACGCTGTGTTCTAGATTGAGACGCAAGAGACCACTTGCATTCATTAAATGTTAATGAGTGTTTTCGACTCACACCAAAACTAAACGCTATGAGTCATGAATATGCACCGATACAGAGGTGTTAGCCAAGCCGATGGTTAATGATGAACATCAACATAACTGTGTTAGAACTAGTCTTACCATAGGGGGATTCAATCTCCGATGATGACGATGATGATGATTAAATATTTAAAAATGAAGATAAATAAACATATATTTGGACTCAGTAAATTTGTTGTTATTGTTGTTGTCGTTGTTGATACTATTTGCAGAAAAGAACAAAGTATGCGCTGCAAATTTCAACACAGCCTAACTATACATGTGCGTTGCTGCCTAACTATACATGTGCGTTGCGAATTCAATACAGCCTAACTATACATGTGCGTTGCTGCCTAACTATACATGTGCGTTGCAAATTCAATACAGCCTAACATTACCCAAGGGGTGTCACTTCATTGCCACACACTTTTTTTCGATCGCCAAAAATGCACCTAGCATGCATCGAAATCGGTAAAATTCGACGTAGGGTCAAAGCACATTAGTCCTTCTCAATAATACTCCAACATTTTTACCTCTTACCGATGAAAAGTCGAGAAATCAGCAAGTTTTTCAGCGTATCTGGACGTCTCTTACATTTCAGATTTAAAAGGCGAGGCAGTGTATTGAGTCACGTGGGCGCTTTTCAAATCGAACCAATAGCAGAGCTTGCCAAAATGCACCGGCAAGCATCGAGAGTGGTAAAATTCGATGTAGGGTCAGAGCCCGTACTGAACGAATGGGCCCAGCGTGAAACCCGGCAGTAACGTAAGTTTCTCACGTCTTGGAAGACTATGGGTGACACTGTCTGCGTGCGTCTGCATACGAAATTCTGGTAACTTTAACAGTGAGAAACTTACGTTGCCTCCGGGTTTTCACGCTGGTCCATTCAGCTCTGCTATTGGTTCGATTGAAAAGCGCTCACGTGACTCAATACACTGCCTCGCCTTTTAAATCTGAAATGTAAGAGACGTCCAGATACGCTGAAAAACTTGCTGATTTCTCGACTTTTCATCGGTAAGAGGTAAAAATGTTGGAGTATTATTGAGAAGGACTAATGTGCTTTGACCCTACGTCGAATTTTACCGATTTCGATGCATGCTAGGTGCATTTTTGGCGATCGAAAAAAGTGTGTGGCAATGAAGTGACACCCCTTGGGTAATGTTAGGCTGTATTGAATTTGCAACGCACATGTATAGTTAGGCAGCAACGCACATGTATAGTTAGGCTGTATTGAATTTGCAACGCACATGTATAGTTAGGCTGTATTGAATTTGCGACGCACATGTATAGTTAGGCTGTGTTGAAATTTGCAGCGCATACTTTGTTCTTTTCTGCAAATAGTATCAACAACGACAACAACAATAACAACAACAATAACAACAAATTTACTGAGTCCAAATATATGTTTATTTATCTTCATTTTTAAATATTTAATCATCATCATCGTCATCATCGGAGATTGAATCCCCTATGGTCCTACGGCCTCGAACGGAAAATGAACGATTTCGCTGTATCGATCTGTCATTTACGACAGGAATGTTACGCAACAGCCAAACCCTTACACATTTTACACATCAAACTTTTCCAATTTTTGCATCCATGTAAGTATCATTAGATAAACTGCTGCGAAATACAAGCAGCTTAACATCCAAGAGCATAAATGTACGAGAAAAGACTCATTTCTACTATCTTGACGCCTTTGACGATGGAGAAATACACAAAAAACTGGACTTATGGTCTTGGACAAGACAAGGGCGTGTGACACTTTAAAGGTCACTTAACCAGGAAACGCTTCCTCTTACTCCGATGCCTTCAGAAACGAAATATTTGGTCTGCAGTGTCTTGTCTTTGCGCAAATCAAGCTTTGCTAATTTTAGTCACTTAAAGCCAAAATGAAATGCTGAATCACACAGCTATAAACTTAACAAAAGTGGGCTCCTTCGTATAATACATGACAACGGCTCCTCTAGTACTTCTTTCACAACATCATCACGTCACAAAAAGTAAGTGATGGGTTTTCCAGTGAAGGGAAATCAATACCGTGACAAGATTAAAGTGAACTTATGGCCTTAAGAGTCCCCGAAGGTCATGGTGTTCTGTAGCGCTACAATTGAGAATGATCACAAAAGGCAGGAAAATCTGTCTGAGTATGGAAGAAGCTAAACGTTAATTTCAACTTAATTTTAGCAGACTATGTTAGTTGCATTAAATAGAATCACTCAGTTAATGTGAACTTTATGGAAAGTCAATTTCAGAATCTTCGTTTTCATGGATATTCGAACTATTTAAGTTGGATCTGCGATTGACAAAATGATCTAAACAGATCGTTTTACTTGAACACACATAGGCTAGATAGCTCTACAGAATCAAAGTAGAAATATCAACAAAATTTATCAGTTACACTGACGTACATGCCGCTAAATTCAATGAATGAACGCTTTGTCCCCGCAGCAGAAATAAATTCAACCACAATTGATCAACGGTAGTGAAAAGCTCACAAAATATGACGAATAGTGCTGTAGCGGTGCAATGGTCAAAATGGTAGCATGCAAGTGTAGATTACTTGAGTGAGTTATTAAGAATGAAAGATATTGGTGCTGGCTCACCTTAGTTTGACAGCTGCCGTTCAATATTTCAAGCAGAAAATGCCCACTCAATGCCAGTTTGATGGTTCATCGGTGGGTCATCAGTCTGAATATAGGGCAAGGACCTTTGGACAAAGAAGTGTAGCGTCGTCAAATTACGTGAACATATATGTTATCTCCACAGTCAGATAGGTGCAATATGCGGTGTGAAATTAACAAGTAGTCCATTTAGACAAAATAGTAAATCAATTTCCTGTTAAATTTAAATGAAATAGAGTATGTAGGTGTGATATTTTGGGCTATTTTAGATAGATTTTTAGATAGTGACAAGTCTATGAAACAGACAGTGTGTGCGAAATGTGACCTCATACGTAATCTGAGAAATCATTAATGAAAACGAAAATGGGGAAATATGCTACAGTTTTACAGAGTTAAGTTTACTCAGCTGGAGGGGCTCCTATATTATATATAGAGGCATATATTCCTACCCCACCACACACAAACATGCACACTCACACATCGCACATACCTGTAAAACATCAATAACTGCAACCCTTACCACAAACACACATCAGAGGGCGTTGAAGAGCATTCAAAATATGAGACAGTACATGACTGGCACAACAGAAAAATATCAAACCGAAAGTTACGTGCTGCGGCAATATAAAAAGAAAAATATGTCGATAATTTGTTACGATCATTATTTGAATATTGTAATTCTCGTCGGTTGTTGACAGATATTTTAATCCAGTTGTATATAAAAACGTCGGCTGCATGGTGTGAAAACTTGGCAAGAATACACAGTGTGTCCGTTGCAAAGATTACGGCAGCTTGAAACCCCATAAATTATTTCAACAGTGCTGACATGACCTCCGGTAAGGTCAGCTGCTTGTAAGGTCGTTCGTAACCTCCTACATAACAACAGTACGTCGATACATTCCGCAGTAGGCTAGTAGAGTAAACATGAGACATTATGTAAATTGAATAAAATATCGTTGACCAATTCATGTGTTGTGAGTGATTTCGTATTTAAATTCTCAGCTTCCTTTTCTGTTCTATTTTTGCGAACACTGGAAAGCGTTTTGATTCAAAATTATTCCATCATTTATAACCGCCAATTAACGCTGTTGTACACTTTTATCGAGTTGACCTAAAGTAACAGCCTTATTCTTACGTCTCACCCGTTGTTCTTTCTCAATTTTGAGTTTAATCATGTATTCATATATGCATAAGAAAGACGTCCTCATGGCCCCCCTCCTCAAGCTACTCCCAATATTTATGTAGGATACACTACATACGTAATTAATGCAACCCTAAAGCAAACCCTAACCTTCAGTCTAAACCCTTTCAAGCACACAATGTATGTGTTCTACGGAGGAAATGCTCAAGATTAGGGATTTAAGATATGACAGACCAAACAGAAGTCTGATTCAATTATTTTGAAATGTACTTTTGTGCATGATCTTTTACTTTAGAACAAGTGATGCCATTTTTCTTTACCATTGTGTTAGTACAAATCAATCATATTAAAAATTTCAAGCAATAAATCAGTAACTTCTTTGCATGTTGAATATTCGTTGATAGCTTTATAAATTTCATTTATGCTAAATGGCGACTCCCAGATAACCAATTATATTGATACTTATATCAATATCGTGTTTCATTCCATAACCTTTGCAAAAACGCATGTTTCGTAAAACTATCGGAATTTTGTATTAATCCACAGTTACTGCTTAATCAACATGTATAAATGTACCGCCTGAGTCCTGTCTATAATATATATGTATAAGGGAGCATTCGTTTTTTACGGGGAGGGGGGGGGGTCGATGGAATTTGAGCGACAAGTTAAATGTTAAAAGCAACCCCCCTCCACATCAAATTTTTAAAATTTGACCCCCCTCAATTCATCAATTGTAAAATATGACCCCACCCATAAAAAAAATTCATCAGATTTGATTCATTAACCCTTCGCATCCTGTGGCCCCGGGCTGAAAAAGTTTCCTCACATACTAGAGAATCAACATTTTTGGTGAAAAGTCCAAAATCAAATTTTTTGCACACGCATGAATTTGTAATCGCTCTAGTCTAATCAAGTACACTAATATCAATTATCAAGAGTACATAAATACACAGATTTACCTAGTTTTATATTGGAAAAAAATTTTTCATAGTTTCCTCATAGACAAGATAGTGAATCAACATTTCGGTGACATTCCAAAATCAAATTTCTTGCACAAACATCCACTTGTAACCACCCTAGTCTAATCAAGTACATTAATATCAATAATCAAGCGTACACAAAATACACAGATTAAACTAGTTTTGTATTGGAAAAAAAATTATTCATAGTTTCCTCTGACAAGATAGTGAATTAACAATTCGGTGAAATTCCAAAATCAAATTTCTTGCTCACACATGCACTGGTAACTACCCTAGTCTGATCAAGTACATTAAAGGCCCGATAGCTGTATCTTTTTCGCATTATTTTTGTGATTTTATTTCCAACCTAAAACACATTCATAGGAATGTACTCATTGAGGGGTGTTTATACAGGTTGAATGAACTGTCCCTTTGGACTACATGTGCAATTTTGAGCAAGATAAATAATAAATGTTTGCCGCCCAAACATAAAATGGCGCCCTCATGCAAATAAAGCAAAAACACAGTACGCAGTGCATATATGTATTGGAATCTTCATAGAAACAACAGAGTAGTCCAATATCATGCATACTGCTGAATGTTTTCCACTGGGACACCATATGCTATGTTTTCTTTGTAATATTCCCAATTTTTTTAAAATGGCGGGAAATCAAAATAACGGTTAAAATTTAGATTTATTGTCCAATTTTTCAATGGTAACAGACTACATCCTTTAAATCTGTAGAATTACAGAAAGTCATAGAAAAAAGAAAGCCTTTTTCAGGTCGACAAATGTCAAGAGATACAGCTACATGGGCTTTAATATCAATAATCTAGAGTCTGTAAATACACAGATTTAGCTAGTTTTGTGTTTAAAAGAATTATTCATAGCTTCTCATAGATAATGTATGGAGGACCTGTGTATTTTCTATTTTGCCTGGGAGTTCTTGTGTGTTATCACTGTATACCTAGGGAGTCCAAGACGGGAACTTTCCAGAGAGTGTTTTACGTTGCATGCTGCACTGGAAGGTTTGAGTGTCAGCGTGTGCTTTTTAAGTCAGATATTTCTCTATTTTGAGTTTTACTCAAGTCAGCAGATATGTAAAGAAACCGGTGAGTGGCAGAGATCGAACTTTATGCGGATCGGACTGTTTATTTAAACCCTACGCCATCCTCTACTTTAGTCGATCGAACGAACATTGCTCACACAAGTGAAAGCCGTGCCGTATATTTGCAATATACGCACTGCACGCTGAGATGATAGTATCACCACAAGTTGAAAGCTGATCTTTCTGCAGCAAATTGTGTGTTAACTGCGAACTTTATTCAGTTTATGAGTTCCACTGAACTTTTGTCGATGCGCGGAGTTAGCAGAGGAAGACTTCAGATTAGTTCGGCATGTCCCCGGGCCCGAAGAGCCGACCGGAAGTAAACAAAGATCTAAGATGGCTGCGCCCATGGTAGCTGAACTGGACGCTGCTTAGCAGTGAATTGCGTGTGTTGTCGCCGACTTTCATGTGCGGAAATTACACCGGACTTACAATTGTGCTCATCATCGAACATGTTGCGTGTGAACTATTTGTGTTTCCGAGCCGCGTGGTCAAGTCTGAGGTACCTCTGCGGTAACGTTAAGTTTTCCATAGAAATTGTTAAGCATTTAGAAAGGGTTTGAACAGAGTTTTTGTTCTGAAAGTGTGTTCGACTCCTGCCGTCGGGAGGTCGATCAGTACGGCTATTGTTACCATGGAGTAATATTTATAGTTTGAAGTACGGTTTTACTATTTTATATGTAGACCCCGATATTTGACACAATATAATAACATATTGTTTGTTACATTATATGACTGTATGTTAGTTCCTCATTTCATGCCCCATGCTCTGTAGCCCTGTGTACAGGTCTGTTCCCAGCATTATATGGCCTCTACCACAGCCCTGCAACGGTCTATGAAGAGAACTGAGGTCTCTGCGGCCTGGATCTGGACTGCAATGAAGAAACAGTCTTTTTGGCCGAAATTCTGCTCTATTGGGGCAAAATCCTTTCCCTGCCTACCTTTACCTCCTAACCAATCCCAGAAAAGATGCGATTAACTTCTCCTAACGTCCCAACCACTCATTTTCTGAAAACATAACGTACTCGACAAGTTGTTTACCCATGGAGATCCCCATTTTGAATCTCGCTGCAGAGACCCCAGTTATCTCCACAGACCGTTGTAGGGCTGTGGTGGAGGCCGTATAACGCCAGGAACACACAGACCTGTACTCAGGGCTACATGCTCTGTTGCTGCTCTAGAGAGGTTAACGCCAGTATCGGACTTGTTGGCCCTGCTAGAGAAATAAATTTGGCTGAGCTTCGGTCGGTTGGCCGTCTCGAAACATCAGTTACACAAGCAACATTTCGGTGAAATTCCAAAGTCATTTTTTCCATAACTCAATAAAAACCTTTGTAAAATTTGACCCCCCCCCCTTCAAGCGATTTTGTAAAAGTCAACCACCCCCTGATTTCCATCGACCCCCCCCCCGTAAAAAACGAATGCTCCCTAAGCACAGTCTCTTGTGGATATAGGTTAACGGTGAAGATCCCTTTAACAGTATAGCAATTTTTATTGCAGGGCCCTCGCCGTGTACAAATCTACAAACGACTGTGTGTATGTAGGAGCATGGGACATGGCAACCTCAGAACAATTAGCTTTGAAGAACGAAGTACGGTTTGCAGAGCAATGTACCATCTACGACCACATTATTCTGTTATTTATCGCATTTTTTCTGGATTATCGACAGGAACACCACTTTCCCCTCAGAGGATGTCTTCACTAGGCTGCTTTTTATTAAACACAAGATCTTGGTACACTAAGGCGGCTCATATCTGACCCTACTCGCCAGCACAGAGGTACCGGGTAGAAAACGATAATGGGCCGTTGACATTTCAAGCAGCATAACAATAAAGGGTTATATTTAGGTTTGCAAAGATTTAAAATAGATATGTAAAAGGTAATATCCGTATTGTATCTCATGACGTTTTGCTACGAGAAAAGGGTCCAACAACACAACAAGACATCCCACGTAGATTTGAGCGCATGTGTTGGGATACTAGTATTGTTATCAAAAAATATCCAGTTTGACTCTAGGGAGCGTTCAGTTTTTACGGCCTGGGGGGGCGGCAAAATCTTGTCGCCAGTGTTCAAAAAAATATAGACCCCCCCTGCATTTTTTGTGAAAAAAAGATGACCCCCCCTTTGTCAGACGAAAAAAATTGATGACCCCCCCCCCCCTGAAAAATAACCAAAACCCATATGTCAAATTTACCCGCATGGTTTGGATTTGAACTCCGGTACGCGGCACTCTTTATTCGATGCCAGTGCACAAACTTCTCAGCCACTTTCATTGAAACGTCTGTTAATTAGGACGACTGTAAGTCAATTTTTAACTTCATTTCCATAGACAACTCATGTCCATGGACATTGTATAAAGTAAACTTTATTGGAGTGGTTCGCCAAAGGCAGCCCTCCGGTTAAGAGGGTCATGGACTATTACGTAAAGTCAACTTTATTCTAGTGGGCCACCAAAGGTGGCACGCCGGTAAAGAGGGTCGATCATGGCTATTGCGTAAAGTAGATTTTCTGGACAGGGCTGCTGAAGGTGCGCGGCCATTACCATTATTCAGTGCGTGATCCCAGGGGTCCCTCAAAAATGTTTCTAATACAAGCCGCGGCTTCAATTGGGAATTTTACGGTAAGATTGCCGTGGGGTATTACATAAAGTCAATTTATTGTAGTGGGCCGCCGCAGGCGGCCCACCGGTAAAGAGGGTCAATCATGGCCATTGCATGAAGTAAACCTAATTGGAGTGGGCCGCCAAAGGCGTCTGCCCGTTAAGAGGGTCATGGGTAATACATAATGTACCGGTATATTTATTGTAGTGGGCCGCCGAAGGCGGCCCGCCGGTAAAGAGGGTTGATCATGGCCATGGCATAAAGTGAACTTTATTGTTGGTATTATGTTTTTGAAAATGTGGTGACCCCCCCTTTCCTACCAGTGAAAAAGCGATGACCCCCCCTTTGCGGATTCGAAAATTATGATGACCCCCCTGGATTTTGCCGCCCCCCCCCCCGGCCGTAAAAACTGAACGGTACCCTATCTAGGATGAAGGAGAGTGTCAACACTGTAGCCGTCAAATTGTGCGGTAGCGCCACACATACTGGGGGGCGAATGTAAAAAAAAATAATTTACACATTCACGCATACTTTAGAGTTAGAACAGATGGAAAACATGTACACACACACACACACACACACACACACACACACACTATATATATATATATATATATATATATATATATATATATATATATATATATATATATATAACGAGCATTTGTCTATAAAGACATTTTCTATATCTTTGAAATAAGCATGAGTGTGTAATTAATTTTCTTACCTTCGGCCTTGTGCACACCGTCGCTTTAAATACGATGCATGGCGAAGGCCCCTGTTAGCATAGATAGGGGGCCCCTTCTCTTTATACCTAAAAGTAGAGAGATTTTCGCCGTGTACCCGACTACAATGAAGCGACTGTTGATAGCACTATTGGAGCGAAGAAGTCATCGATGAAAGAGTATTGACATTGCATGCCAACAAAACCAGAAGCGTATACTTGTGCACATTGGCGTCTGTCTCAGATTATGTTACATAACGTTACGTTGTTCATTATCGGTATTTGTTTTGGGGCAGGATAGAAAGCGACTGTCTGTGCGGTACTTTGTTTAGTCACGGGTGCCAAGAGAGACAGGGGATGGATTTCGATACAATTCTAGCCTCTTTTGGAGACTTCGGACCGTATCAGAGGAAACTGTTCGTGTTTAATGCGGCTTTTTTGGTGACAGTCCCGTTCATAGTATTTGCGCAAGTCTTCATAAGCGACGATGTCGACTTCGTGTGCCTGGCTGAGATTCAAAACGGGTCGTCCACGAAGGCGACGTCCTTCAGAGCAACTCGGATCGCAGAAAAGAAAGGCGGGTGTGGTATTCTTGAGAACACAATCACCGGAAACTGGTCTACGATATACTCGAGTACTGACCACTTATTCGGACAGGCAGATAACAGCACCTCGTCCTATAGCACGGACATTGAAGGGCAAATATGCGCAAAATGGGGTTACGACCCATCGCATCATCAATCCACCACAGTCACTGAGGTAATGTTTGTGATACACTACTACGCATTGCTTCGTTTCGGTCTGAACTATAGACTGAAATTTTAAAAATTGCGTTTATTGTAACATGTCTCTGGTAGATTATATGGGTCTATGGAGACTTGTCCTGTTTTTTTACTCTCTGCTAAGAAGCAGAATTGGGAAAATTCATCATTTTTAAAAATGCGCAAAAATAGTTCTAAAGTGTGCAATAGGCATTGTTGCGAAATGTTTGCTGTTGTTGGTTGTGGCACTTGCATTCACATTTTAGGATCATGCTTGAACATGCGTAAAAATAATATTTTTACGTAGTGGTGGACGATTTGATTTCGGAGCTAGCTGGAGGAAATGGATGTGACTGTAACAACTATTTTATCACCCATCCTGGCAGCAATTTTTTTTACGAAAGTTACCTTGAAATCATTTTTTGTCCAGTAGCTAGATTAAAAGTAATTTTTAACAAAACCACAAACATTCAAACAAGTTGGCTGCAAAATACAGTGTCCTTATAGTGACTGTAGTTGTCACTATCGTTGATTTTTTCAATTTTTAAGTCTTCAACTTATCAGGTAATATTTCTTGTTCTCCTCTCCAGAGTTTATTGAAATGACAAGTATTCAGCTCGTGAACACAACAAGTATGCATGTAAAATGCATTAATATTGTGTGCACATGGCTCTTAGTTTGGACTAACATTTAATTGTGCTGAATAACAATGCATTGTATATATATAATGGCTAAAATTCTTGGTATATCACCATTGAGAGCAAAACAACAAACTGTAGTCAAACCGAACAAAATTCTGAAAAAAATAGCATATGTTACAGGTTCTTGCGTTTAACATTGTAATTATGTTAAAATGTGTATATCTTTGCATATGCACATCACTGACTTTATTTCAAAGCTACACAACCTTCAGAGATGAATGCAGAGATACATTTAGTTAAGTCAATATCCCTGCTTGATGTACAGCACATTGCTTTCAAAATATGCATGAGGGGATGACTGGTCTTTACAATGCTGCAAGCCATTGCCTTCTCTTGTATTTTCCTTAAGTCCACCATTGCATACTATGGTAAAGCGACGCTAAATTTGGCAATACCAGGACTGGTGTTTAGTTTGTGGCTGTATGCAGCAGATTAATAAGCAGATTAATTATCATCCAATCTATGAAAGCTTGGCCATAAATAGCCGCCGTAGGCGGCAGCTTTGGAGACTACTGAAGACACAGTCTACTGTCTCAGGGTACATTGAAACAGTTTTCTACAGCCTTGAAGCAATTTTTCCTATGCTTACTAGGCAGAATTTTTTTTCCTAATAAATGGCCAGCAACGATTTTCATTTCGGAAATCCTCCAGCCCTCTCCCACAATCAAATGATTCACCCCGCATGTCAATGATCGATTCAAGGCCCTTAACGTGCTATGCTTTTGACAATGAAACATGTCTACTTTCGAAAGATAAACAATGCAGCGGTGATACGTCAGTTAACGTGTTACACTTGGGCTACTGTCATACCGATGTCTGTCTCACTGTTTGTCTTTCTGTGTGAAATCAATATCTCAAAACAGCTGTCGGGATTGACCAGAAAGATCATTCTCAAAAATGGCTGCACCAAAGTAAATTAAAGTTACCAGTGACAGTGACAATATCAAGACCAGAGCATACTGAAAGACGTCTTGAACTATATGTCAGCTAGTTACCAACTGAAAAGTCAATGGCATCGCAGTCTTAAATTTTGTTAGCTTGTCATTCATTCCAAAGGGACTGCTCTGCAGTTTATCTGATCTGCAGACAAACCAGCGTCATCAAAGGGATTAATAAATAGACCGCATCATACGCAAGTATACAGTACATACTCCATGATACTGTTTTCTTTGCAGTGGAACCTAGTATGTGACAGAAAATGGTTGAGGGAACTCGCCCAGTCTGCAGTCTACGCTGGAATGACAGTCGGATCGGGCATCTTCGGAACAATTTCGGATAGGTGACTACGATCCACCATTGTTAGGAGCGTGGCCTTTCTAGGAAATTGCCTGATATTTATCGATTGGCAACAAATCGACCTCCTGAGCCTTGTATTTATAGTTTCGCAGCCCTATGATTGTTGTACGTTGTCTATTTTTATTGATGACAGTTTCACGTGGTGACCCACAATCCATTATAATAATCGCACATGACTGCCTCTTTAGGCCTAAAAGTCTCTTTGGAGGCCGTCTGTTCAGTTATGATAGATTAATATGATCGCCTATGCTCATAGATGAAAATATTCTCGTCATGTATCGTAGTTGCGTATGCTAAATACTACGCCGACTTTATTTATACTAATTACACCACTGTTCATTCATAGACGCAGGTTAAATAAATAGTTACTCCTATTCATTCCTGATCGTCGTACATAGGAAACCCTATTCATCGGTGATAGTTCCTATAATAGTTTATGTTCATTTGAATCAGTGGTAACACTGTACATGATATATATTGACGGTGGTTGCACGTGTTGATTTTTTGTTCATATACATTTATATCAGAAACGTTCCTTTCTGGAGAGATTTTATTCACATTTTCTTTAAACCTCAGCAGTTTTCAACTTTAGATAACAGAAAATGTTCTCAAACGCCACATGATTCAATCTACTGTAACTCTCTAGGTATGGGAGATTGCGGTCGATTTCCTCGGCTTTGCTTATACAAAGCGTCTTTTGCTTCCTGTCTGCGGCATCGCCACATCTCGCCATGTTCATTTTCTGTCAGTTCATCGTTGGCTGCACATACCCAGGTGTACTGGTGGCATCGTTTACATACGGTATGTTGAGTATAGAATCTGAACATAACCTAGGCCCGTATTTTTATTGATACGTAACAATACAGCGCTTTTTTGTAGCAAATCTACGCCTGTATATTTTTGCTATGATGTTTTGTTTGCTATTTCCACTTATTGTAGTTTCCCACTAATTCCAGTATTCGGTACAAATGCGTCACCTTTTCATACGTTTTTGTAATTTTTAATAATATCTTCGACAAATTATGTCCGTGACCTAGCTTTAATTGTTTCAAATGTGACGGTTGCTAAATAAGAACGAATTATTAATCGACCAGGAAAATGCGATCGGTGAAAGAACTTAATATGGAAAGGCAAAATATTATACTTAATATCAATTCATTTACTTTTCCTGGAGAAGATTGGAGGAGCGGCTTTGATGTCCAAGCTTTAAATGTTGGACGATTTTAGGCCAATGCATGTTGACAAAAAGTCATAATTATTACGTCTACAAATTTAATTGGAGCTCATTAAAGGCAATGTATAAATTCAAATGACGTTCATTGGACGTAATATACTGTGCATAAACAAACTTAGTTCAGGAACTTATTAACCATGTGATGAAGTTTTGCTGAGGTTTAAAGTATATGGAAGAATTAGCGTTAATTAATTTAATTATAACAGGTTAAAGATGAGGTGCAATGCAAGCAAGCCATAGATAAAGCGGAGAATTAATCTATCTTTTAGAAATTGTACTATTTTGAGGATTAATTTCACCCTCTTACAATTAACACTCAGTTATTGAATGGACCGGACCTTCAAAGCGAGCTATCATCGGAAATATGCTGGCGCTGATGTTTCCAGCAGGTCACATGATCTTTGCTGTCCTTGCTTATTTCCTGCGGCACTGGAGGCTGCTACAAATTGTTGTGGGAATACCTCAGTTGGCGCTTCTATTCGTCTTCTTATTCAGGTGCGAGTTTGTCGACCGATTCCTTCTATGAGGGGACCTTAGCCGTCTGCTGTCTTCATACCACAATCCGACTGTACTCTCGCTACCTTAAATAGTTTTTGTCTTCGTTGTGGGGGTGGGGAGTAAACTACATGATATTGAAACGATTTGTACCAACACTAACTATCAGTGGTTCAGGATGGTCCTACTTAAATTTGTAAATCTCAAATGTACCATGGACCTGGTAATGTATTAGTTTGAATAGAAATGATTATTGGACCAGTTTAATGTCATATTGTGGGCAAAATGTCGGTTTCTCACTGCAACAATAGTCTCACTACCACGGCAGAAATTGCTATTTGATCGTGAAACTAACTATATTCATTCATCGTAAATATCAATTTCTGCCGTTGTAGTTATGTCAATATGGCCGATTTCTACTGGTATGGTAAAACATATAAGATTACAGAAGCAAACGTAAAAGTGCTTCTGTAATCTTATATGTTTTACCATACTAGTAGAAATCGGCCATATTGACAATATAGTCGACTGCCTGAGACTTTCATGACTCACTTAGGTGGCAAAAGTGTACTTAAGGTAGCGAGTATTATATTGTATGGTTGTGAACCTCCCCATTTGTGTGAGCCCATGACCCCGGGTGACCTTGCTTCCGCCCAATGCCTTTAAAGTTAGAAGTTATGCAACTGTTTATGTATGTAAACTTATTTCTCAATTCATTGAACACTTTCAATCGTACGATTAGCGATGAAGTTTAATGACTCAACGATTTCAAAAAACATCAGAATGTAAAGCCTAAACTCAGGTGACGAATAAAAGTAAAAGTGCCCCGATGACGTCATAAGTTTTTGATCAGATGCAGTTTAACAAGCGCTCTTAAGAGGACACAACTCGTGCCCAGTACAAGTGACTATGTGAAATATAGATTGAAATTGCAATATTTTCGTATTTTTTAATATCGAAGACTTATTCCAGAATCACCAAGATGGCTGCTTTCACTCGGGCACGTGAACGAGGCTGATATCATCATAAGAGAAGCGGTGCGGACCAATCAAAGGACACTTCCAAGTTCCTATTTTACGTATACTAGATTATCATCACACGTAAGAAAATAAGTGCAAAATATTTGTGTTTTTTTTCCTTTTTTATCTTTTACCATCGGATATGAAATAAGTTTTTTAACATATTACAGGCTGAGAGGGCTAAGTGCAAGCGTATTTATCTCGCAAGATTATATTAGGGTGCTGTGTTCGAGATCCGTATCCCATGTTTTGCGCTACTAGTGTTAATTTTTCATAGAAACCAGAATATCAGTCGCATGAGGGCTTTCCCTACCTAACGTCCTCTTTCTGCCCTGCTTCAAGCGACCGATTTTCCGATCTGGTAACCTTGTGTGTTTTTGACGATTTCCGAGATATGACCTCGAGTATATAGACCAATCATCACCACGCTGGACTTTTCATTTATCGAGTATCTCGCGCGCTTTTTATAAATTAAATCAGAGAGAGCGATTTTGAGAAGAGAGAGAGAGAGAGAGGAGCATCACTACTAATCAAGGGATTCTTGTCTGCATATTACTACATCTGCAGAACTTTCTAACGAAATCGTAGAAATGACATAAGTACGCATGCGTCATCCAAAAAGTAGTCGCGGTCAATGTCATTTCTGAACAACACTGAATACTTGTTGGATTTTTATTTATCTATCAACTTAGGGTCAAAATGAGGTAAAAACGTACAAGCAGGAGACAAGTTCGAAGTCAACTACAAGTACAACGAAAGCCTACAACTTCACAGATCTGTTCAAAACGCCGAAACTTCGACAAACCACACTAATCATTTTGTGCAACTGGTGAGTTATTGATATTCAACTATTTCGTGACTATTTGAATTCATAACGGCATGCATGTCAGCAATAATTATTCTCGAATATTGGCCATTTTGTAAAGTCATTGGATTTCTGTACATCTAACCGGAAACTGTCCGGAGAGACGGAACGAGACTATGACACATTAACAAATGTACATAATCCTAGGATGCCCCGCTCTTTCATAAAGCTACGGAAGGCCCTCTCGGAAAGTCCCATTGTTTTTCAAATGAATATATGGAACTAGATGCGCCAAATGCCCAAATACATAAATACAAGAGAGAAAGAACCAATATAAGAAAATGTTAAAAGCAGGGGTCATCCAGTCTGCGACTGCGCGACTTTCTCGTTGAAAACTGCCTCTGCCTAGAAATTGACGATGAATGTCGAACAACTGTGAAGCAAATTTAGAATTTGATGCCTGATACGTTAATAGTTCACCACCTTCTTAGGCTTTTAAGTCACCTTACGACTTTTGCCAAACAAATTTTCTTGGATGCGTCCCTTCGTCTGCATAAAGCTGCTTCGGCCACGGTCACCTGTTAGGGTACAGCCGCCACTTTAAAATTTTGGATAAGCAGAAGGATCATGTTGAGATATGTTGTGCGTGGCAACATACCCGTCTTATGGGTCCATACGCACAGCCGTAGACGGAGAGACCACTTCCCTTTTAAGGCACATCGATAGCAAATTTTGAATTAAATCTCAGACTGTCTAAGTACACCTGTTCGGGAAATCCCCTTCAACCCGCGCTCTGCACACGAAACATATATATGCTGCATAATTAGTTACAATCATTCTATTGCCATCTTCTTCCCTTGAACTTGAAAGCCAGGCCGTTGGTATGTTTCATTCACACAACTTACAGATTCATTTCTATCCGTTTATGTCGTAAGCCATCATATGTCGAGAGATTTGCTCCCGAAGACTGGTGGCATTCGAACTTTTTGGACATTGCGTCGCTTCTTTTTCAGGCCACAGTTTTGCATATGCCTTTTTACAAATGTGGGCCGGCTTTGTGTATTTTTGTCATGGATGTAACATTCTAGTATGAACATGTATACTCTTTTATAGTTATCATGACAACTATTTGTATGATCATCGATTGCATATTCTCCAACATCTTAAACAATTGAAGAAAATATCGTATGTAACATAAATGTTCATGAAAGCAAAATATTGCAACATGCTGTACGTATTTATATTTCATTCAGGTTTTCAGTTGTTTTGCCATATTTTGGATTATCGATGTTTTCGACGTCACTTGCCGGCAACAGATATGTCAATTTCTTCCTGTCTGGGTTTGTAGAAGTAATCGCTATATTCCTTTCGTTGTTCACAATAAACCGCTGGGGGCGCCCTAGGCCAATCGCAGTGTTTTGTCTCATCGGTGGTGTGTTCTGTTTCCTCAGTCCGTTTCCAAAGAACGGTGAGTGCAGCTCAATTTGGCTTTGAATGTGATCAGCCAGTGACAAAGAGTTAAATTTATAAAGAATACAATGATAAATTTTAACAAAAAATGCAAATGACCACACCCAGAAAAAGACATAATTGACACATTCTTTCAATAGACAAATTTCGCTCAGTGCGAAATCCTGAAATATCCCTAACCGTGCGGAAAAGCTTTCAACTCACTATCAGCGAGTTATTTTTCAATTGATTAGATTTTGTCTGATATGGCAGTAAAACTAAAGAGTGCAAAATTTATGGCACAAACTCAACTTCCTCCTTAAGTTGGTCAAGTTACATCGAGAGTTGAATGTATTTTCGCTTCTACCTAGTTTCCAGTTTCGATCGACAATTGAAGTGCCTCTCCCTGTAATCAACTCAGGTGAAAATGCTCGACATGTCAGTTTAACATATGTAAGAATTTCTAGTGACAATTTGAAAATTGTAATGAATTTTGTATTTCACAGGTTTTCAATACCTCGGCATTGCCTTCGCACTTATAGCTAAAGTCGGGGCTGCGGCTGCCTTCTGGTCTGGTTTCGTATACGTGGCCGAACTCTACCCCACAGTGGTCGGGTAAGTGTCTTTGCTTGTGTGCTGAAACAAAACACACAAGTGGGCAACGACGCAGCATGTCGATTCTTTTCTCAAATAAAATAAGCCGGGTATATGCTTTTCTTGGATTGGTACTTTCAAGTACGTATACCTGTACAGTCTGAGTAAATTGTAAGTGTTGATTTCTACAGTTCCTAATATGTCTCTGAAACGCTGACATTATTGGACATTTTCACGTTTGAAGGCTGTAACGACGAGTTTAGCACCAAGCGTTTCGACATGCTGTTAGCAGAACGACGAAGACATTGTTTTTTTCACAAACCGGGGCTATTAAGATATTTGTCATACGTTACGGCTAACACAGCTTCAAACATAAGCTTACGTGATACGAATAGTTCTCGTGGCCAAGATTCAAAAGGAAGAAGTAAAAAAAATAAGTGTAATACGCAGATTTCATCTGCATCTGGCTCAGACCTGATAAAATGTCTATCTCTTATTACTTGTGTTTCAGGAATAGTGGTTTTAGCCTTTGTATACTGACAAGCCGTATATCCACGATCATTATGCCCTTCATGCGATTGCTGTCCGACGTATGGCAGCCTCTTCCGTACGTCATCATGGGATCCATGACGGCGTCATCGGGAACGTTGGTGTTATTGGTACCGGAAACGAAAAACCGTCCTGTACCAGCGACGATTGAAGAATTTGAAATGCTACACAAGTGAGTGTGTGCTAGCTTTGATATCGTTTACTTAATTTTGTCCGTAATTTGGTTCAGTCTATGAGTTGGCGTGTTTGTAGTTTTGTAATGGTGACACTGCTGTTTTGCTTTGTACTGACGACAGTGTATCGGTCTATGGCATGGAGGTAAAACTCTGTACAGCACTGTGAAATCAATCACATTTGTATAAAGGGTATAATCATTGTTCTTGTCTGGAATGAATTTCCGAGATGTTACGGCAAGTAAATGTAGAAGCATGTTTGACACTCTTAGCAAAAATACTGATAAATTGTACATAGGCATGAAAACATAAGCCATAACGATATTGCCATACGTTTCGACCAGCTTTTCCAGTGGTGCAATTTTGTCGCACGTGTCGATTTAAATACATATATAGCATACGTTTTTTGTCATTTGTGTCAACAGTAAACGAAGAAGGGCAAAGGGAAAAGGTGACAATGCCGTGGTATCCGGAAAGACAGACCACACGTTCTGTGAATCTGGCATGAACTCTGATGTATGAGACCTTGTCTCTGATTATCGAATTAATAAGCTGACTTGCAAACGGTCCTTTCAGTTCAGAGGAGATCCGAAAAAATCTCCTGATTTTCGCAAAATGCAATGTTTTGATAAAAGGAAAAAAACTATTGACAAATCGCAATCTCCATCACAATCTCCAACGTTTCCGGGACTCAATATTTCCATGTCTTTGAGCTTGTACTGTACTTTCCTGCTGCCATTAAGGTACACGTTATCGAAAGCGGCCTATATTGTCTAGGAACCGAGTTTTATATACCTATCTGGACCAAAAGGTGGGTTGGGCTTACATTTTCTCCAGGGAGATAAATGAATATGTAGGAAACGTTATTGTAAGCGTTCATAGTGGAATACACTTGAAAATGTCGTATTTTCTAAGAAGTACGAATGTTTTTCTTTGTTTTTTCTTGTCTTCCTTTTATGTCGAAAGGATGATTTGTGAAAATTATGTGAGCGAAAAAGGGGAAAAGGTTGGAAAGTATTAATGATCAGAAGTATGATTTACTATCAAGGCTGTTTTTAAAAAAAAACTGGAAAGATTTGCCTTTGCAGAGCCCCTCCGAGACAAACAAAGCAATCTTGATTTCAGATGATAGAAAAGCAAAATACAATTTTAAATTAAAGTTAAACAGTTTAAATGCACAGAGTCAGTATTGCGACTGACAATTCAGGAACTATATTTCGTTGACAGTGAACTAGTAGGACTATGTGTAATGCATGTAACGAGTTTGATGACCTTGGAAATGATACTTATTGAATCCTGCAGAAATTATCACAAGTAAACATGGTCAAGGATACTGGAATTTGTTGACGTATTTTGAACGTTGTCTATTCGATTCAACTCAATTCAGATACTTGATTGTCTGTCCATAAAACACAAATTTACCTTTCGGCTCATCAATTTCACATTAAAATGTAAAACAGCAACATAAACGACACAAAAAGACAAATAGTTCATACGCCGCAATCCTATAATAGGATACGCTTACGTCAGGAAAGAGGGTAGGGTTATTTTGAAAGCGGGAAAGTTACAATTCAAACTTTGAAGACCTTTGAGTGTAAATATTTACTTATCAATAAAATCAGATATGAAACTACAATTTAATGTATACCTTTGTCTTATTCGGAAGAGTTCACAGCTCAAGATGATTGGTTTACATAGAGGCAAAACATAAATTGAGTGAAAACTTATTTGAATACTAATACCGCAAAAACACTTGTACGAAGAAAATGACATCAGTGAAATGGACAGATAAATAGAGATTTGCATAACGAGAATATCAATTATTTACATCACATGATTGTAGTATGTGAAATTAATAATCTTACACCAAGTGGTGTGTTGATTTTTAGAATTATTGATGGAATACTCTAATTACGATATCTAAATATATGAAATTGGTATATGGTAACATCTGCAAGGAGAACACACTATATTTTGGGTTGGCTGAGTGATATGACTCGTAAAACAGAGCAAGATTTCGCTCAAACAGGTAACGGAAGCATTCATCTCCCGTTCGCAACCATGCAGGTATCTGAAAAACGTACAGAACATTTTTACCACAATACCCATACTTGCCATTGTTTTAAAGAATAACTACTGATTTCTTCGCCCACATGACCATACATTAAATTCATATGTATGTTGTACTCCAGGGGAGAAACAAATTAATGGTAGCTTAGTTCGTCACATCATCATTCGCAATGCCACATGACGTCATGTAGATATCAGGATGGAGACGAAGAGACTTTGCCACACGATGTCTCCTATCCACCGATGTAGGCTAGGGTTAGGGAGCCGTCATTACTTACGGCATGGGGTCGAAGGAATTTCATCGGAAACTCCGAAATTTCGAGTGACCCATCACCCGCCAACCATGGTGAATTTGAGTAACCCCTATCTAACACAGAAATTTTGACTGACCCCCACTTACAAAGTTAAATATCAATTTAATTGTAAAGTTTACAAAAAATACACAAAGGTAAAGACCTGGTGTAGGCCTACCCGCTACATTATCGACGATTATCTCACGACAGTTGAAAAAGGTGAACCAACAATTGAAAATAACAACAAAAGTATAGATTTTAAAGCAAACGTTATAAGCAGAATCCGACCATATAGTATTGTTTAATTTTGATCGGTATCATGATAGGGTTTTCAGTAGTATATCTGACTGCACAGAATTTGAACGTACAGAGGAAGAACACGCGAGAGGCTGAGGGGGAAGTGTCAGAGGGGTGTCCCCTATCTTGCGTGGAAAATTTTCAGAAATTAACATGTGCAAGTATAGCCTGGTGAAATCTAAGAGGTGTTTTTTATTTATTTTTTTTAATAAGTAAAACTGTTACAACATCCCAAGGGGGAAGAGCATGAGAGGGAGTACCCCCTCTCGCGTCGAACATTTTGAAAATTGATGTGTGTAATGGTGCATTCTGAGAGGTGTTTCAATTTATTTTGCACTCGGTAAAACTGTTTGAAAATGACATTGAACACTGATATATTTATTACATTTTTGCATGATCAGTGTTTGAGCCACAGTGTTCAACAATAAAAGAACGACAATACATTTTATAAAAAAACAACAGTTCTATTTGCCGGAGAAGACCAAAGAATATGCAGGAATGGAAAATCTGCAACCTCCTTGTGTCATTTGCAAAATCTTACATTTCTGTGAACGATAGTAGCGACAATACATGCACGTAATTGGAGAAGATCCTAGTGAAGCTGTTAATCGGTGTGCAATATTTGCATAATGACACACTTATAGACGCTCCCACCTGTCTGACGAAATCTAAGCTTACGGGTCGATCTTCGTGTACTCGTTGATTGACCAATGATGGACAAGCTTCTATTTAGTTCAATAATATCATTCTGTTCAATTCACGTATCCGCAAACCCATGTCACACACAAATAAATAGATTCAACACTGCTCTTTATCAATTTGCTTTTTCTAATTTTATTTGGCTATAGTTTTACATTTAAGAAAATAGCATAGGCACTTATATATTCGTTACCACGACAACACGTGTAAGGTGCCCTGTATATTATGTTTGATGTGAACTTGAGAATAATATTATTGATTTCTCTTGCTTCGAATTACCTTAATAAAGTATACAAAAATATCACACTTTCTATCAAATTGAACTGAATATTAGTATAAAAATATAGGACTTGGTGCAATTTATGTATTATACCACACAGTATCAACGTTAACTATATAAAGTCCGAAAATACTTACACAGAAAGTTAAAGATACTTTTCATATATTTTCATATTAAATCCCGTCCTAGATATTTACAAATACTAAAAAATAAATGAAATGTCGTTGTCAGATTAAGAAAATGTTGCATATCACAGAACAGCATGACACACATAAGGTCTGGAATTGCTGTACATGAAAAACGTCGATAGCGTATGGAACAGAGTGATAATGTAGATAGAAAGAGAGACTTACGGCAGATAGAAGTTACATTACGCAGGTGTTATTAGATAGGTAGAAATGAGAGAGAGAGAGAGAGAGAGAGAGAGAGAGAGAGAGAGAGAGAGAGAGAGAGAGAGGATTATTTATTGCACCGAAACTTCTTATATGGCTTTTCTTTACTGACTACAACACATTCGTAGTTTATTGAGTTAAATTTCAATTGTAAAATTGTTCACAGTGTAAATCGCCGTTTGTCTTCTCGTTGGCTACACAGCGATCGAAACACTTCATGACTGACTTGTCAATTTGTTGAATTTAATCGTAGTAGCCGTATTTACTGTATCGCTGGTTCGCCACCTGTAATAAACAGACAAATAGAGAGAACAGATTTATTAAAATTACACTTTCGGGATATTTTTTTCCATTTTTAAACTGACTTGTTCCATTTTCTTCACAGAATGAGAAATGCGACTATAGACTCTTTCTTTTACTATAGCAAAAAAAAAATGCGTCTCACCTCTTGTCCGGTTGCAACATATGGAGTTGTAAAGTTTCCTTTCGTGACCTCATAGTCGATGGGTGGCATATGGCTAGGTCGAAGGTCAATCTGACGAATTGTTTCAGTGTATTTCTTCTGATGAAACAAAAAGCGTAAATATACACTTGTAAACTTTGGTATATATTAGGAATCACAGTAAAAGATGTCCTTTATAATTTTGCCAATTAAACAGGCACTCTGATCGCTGTTTCTGACAAAAAGCGAAGTCCGTAAGTACTGAGATGAAGGGAAATACGGATGAAGAATAAAAAATGACAAGAGCACAATGCGGCTTATACACAGCAAGAAAACTACAGGCAGATTTCAGTACATGCCTGTAACAGGGTCTGACCAGTACCTGTAACAATCCTTAATAAATAACCTCTGTCACAGGATCTGTAAAAGTGGTCAGATATCAGGGTGTAAGAACAGGTCTGTATCAGGCCTGGTATTAAAGGAATGTATACAGTGATGTCATTCTGAGTGTACCCAGTGTTACTACCACATGACTGAAATACTAGTGCACAAACAGTACATCTGTCATCGTCGAATTTACAGGGCCTTTTACAGGGTCTGAAAATTAGTCAGATTTCAGGGGTGTACATTTTCAGAAATATGGGCAAATTTTGATGACAGAAATGAATACAGGCATAATTGTGTGCACATTAAAAAATATTGATCCTGTTACAGGCCTGTATACATATTGTTGTGTACAGTTCTGTAAATACTGTGATAGGACAGGCCGGAATTTTAGGTCCTGTCACATCACTGTTATGTCATCACAACACTGGCTACAGACCAGTACATCAGCCCCTGTCACAGCAATGGGACGTCTCTGCTAACACAGACCTGTACCACAAGGTTTTGTCAGGGTCTGTACAGGGCTTGTTACAGGGGCAATTTTTTTTTGTAATATAGCTTAATCACTCCTCGCAAACTAAAAATACAAAATTCAAAACATGTAACACGTCCTTTGCATAATCGGAGAAAATGATCTCATCTTAATGCCTATCAGGGAACCGTGATAAATAAAGTTCTGAGGTTAACAGGAAACAAAGCATCGTCTATCTGATGCAAACTCATTGCCATGTCAATATAACTTGGACTAGCCGTCAACCCACTTTTCCCCATGTGCATATTAACGCAATACCGTACACATGTATGCATATTTTGCGTACATATTACTGACCGCATAAATACACGTGTTATACTTACCTCTATCACGAACGGTTTTGCCAGCATTGTTGTCTTTCTGTACTCCTGTATACGATTATCAAACCCGGTCGGTAGGGCGACGATCCGATCGTTGTTGAATCTATCCACGAACTTTGTCTTCGAGTCGTCGGACGCCTGGGATTCTTCGTCTGCAAATCGCTCTCGCTTCTTTCCTGGTATAAACGTGCCCCTAGGGAATCGTTTGACAGGGCGGGGCCTCTTTCTGTTACACGTCACGTAAGAGATCGCGAGAATTATGACGAGAAGCGCCAATGCTCCACCTAGGGCAGCGGCCGATATTATGACTATCTTTTCGGAAACTGCATGGGGGAAAGACAAATGATGTGCGTTAATCAGAATCTTGTAATTAACGGCAGCAATTAGCGTACTTGATGTTCACTATGGATTTGCTCTGCGTGTTATGAGGCTTACGCGTAACTCACTTGTAATATCAAGTGAGTCTTAAAACTGTCGTCATTTAAAGGTATACTGTCACCTGTTCCGATTTTGCCACAGTTACCATGGAAAGAGAAAATCTAACCAATCACAGATTTTAAGCTGGTGGCCGCTTTTTAAAAACAGAGCCGTCACATGGGCATTTTGAATACCAAGGGAAGCCCCTTTGACCATATATGGGCATATTTAGATTACAGGTGACTGTATACCTTAAAGATTACAAACGCACAGACGATAGTACTTTCCCGCCATACAATTTCACAAAATGCTGCACAAGAACAGAACTTCGATGTTTCAAAAGTGTGCAATGGTCAAACTGTGTAAATTTTGTTGTAACCACTCAGAAAGTATAAATAAATGTCAATTTATTGGCCACATCTGCTTTGTTATGAAAAAGTCAAAATATTGTAAAAGACAAAGCTTTGATTAGATATAATGCCTCACCTCCGCCATTTTCGTTTCCGTTTTCAGTTGGTATGGCTGTCGTTGGAACTGAAAAGTTGTGACATACAAAAAAATGGAATGTTAATACTCTGTACATTGTTTGCGGGTTCATATTATCGAAAACAAAAAACCTTGTTTCCTCCTTCATCGATTGTGAATTAAATATCATTCTAAACTTGACAATCTCATGATTCATTTACTGTGTACAGACAAACAGTGTTTTCTTGACAATCCAAATTGACCATTTACGGCACCGCAGGATCTGATAAAATGAACTGGCCTGTGTTTATATTACCGTAGTATGATCCGAAAACTTGATATTCTTCGCGATTGCCTTTAGTTGAAATGTTGGCGTTTTGAACGTCACGTGACAGCTTGCTTTAAATATTGAAAATGGGATCTTTACACTCAACCTTCGACATGTGTCGTGATATGAAAGTTCTCATTCTACACCTCGCCGAATTCGCCCTGACCTTGGTGAGATACCCTATAACACTAGCTTTGACCTTACCGACTCGAACAAACTCGACGACATCTGTGTTCACGACCATCTCTTTAAAAGTTTCGGTATTGTTCATTCCTTCCTTGAACGCTTCGGCGACGTCTTCTTCTACCACTTCGGCTGTCTGCTTGACAACCACGTCGTATGTGACATGGACACTGCCTCTCCTACGAAAAGTAATGTTTTTCAATCACATTGTTGTAGTGGTTTTAATAAGCAATAGAGATGACTGTTAATTGCTTTGAAAGAAGTTTAACTCAGACATGTCATGGCACAGTCTTATTTCAATTATTAAGACGAATATACATGATTGGAATTAATAATGTATAATGGAATCTTTTACTTGTTCAAATTTTATCAAAAAAATTGTTTGGAGCCCCTATCGCTAAAAGTTGGCATATTACAAATTGCACATAATAAGACATTAATTTCCAACTTTAAAAAAGTCGTAGATAAATCACAAATTTGCTGATTTAACCAACATTACTGGAATATCCTATTCTCCTAAATAAGTTCCAATCGTTTAAATAATGATTTATTGTCAAAGTTTCTGCCCGTTTGCGACAGTTTGTTACAAAAGTGTCTCCAGTGAAACAAAACCACAAGAGATGCGTACGGCCGAGTGTCATATACCACAAACACTAATATTTTCTCTGCGATATATCATTAGAATAATATTTCCCATCCCTATATTATGTCGCTAAAGTGTCGAGAAACGTTTTTTCCACGTGAAGTACACTTGTAAGGTAATTCAGCAGCAACTTACGTGAAAGAGTCGACATTGATGCAGTTGAAATTATCCGACAATGCTGATGCATTGAACAATTCAGCCAGCTACAAAATACAAATTTGATTTGTTAGTACAGTCTTGTGTTTAACTTTTAAAGCCTAATCATTTGTAGTGTGATTGTTTGTCTGTCTGTCTGTCTGTCTGTCTGTCTGTTTGTCTATCTGTCTGTCTGTCTGTCTGTGTTTATAACAAACTAGTTGACTGTTCAAAGAAATAAAAGGCAGGGCAATAGTTTGCCATGATGAGAACTTGAGTGATTTTGACACGAGTATATGACACTTGATACATAACACTCTGATTTTGATATCATAATGGTGTATGTTGTATCTTTTGGTTGAATAGAAAAGCCTAATAGTATGAAGTATGAAAAGTCCAATGTCACGTTTATTTTCCCTGCATGTTGTAATAAACATAAGAACAGCAGGAATTCATATTAATTTCTGGACTGAAAGGTTGTGTCACAGTGGTCCGTGTAGGCGAAATATTAGTGTCAATACAGTATACAGAGTACACTAATCAGACCATGATAAATATAAATGCATTTAGTCTTCGTTTAGAACATACAGTATATACATGTTATACTGAATAGAATCATACCATAGATGACAACTGTGCAGCCGTTTCTCCATATTCGCAAGTTCTGGGATTAACCAGTGCATCTTTCCACTCGATTCCAACCTCGATGATCAACGTGGATCGATACGATTGGCCAGAAATTGTGCCCTGGCAAGAGCCCCTAGTGATAGTGGGTGGACAGGTCGGTCTGAAAGTTGTTTCTGCGAGAATTTCACTCGACGTGGTAGGGCCTTCAGTGGTCTCAGCAACTGTTGTGGGCATGTTTGTAGATTTAGCAAGGGTTGTATGCTTAGTGGTGAAAAGGCTTGTTGTACGTTGGGTTGTTGCAAGCGTGGATAGATCAGCTTGCGTCGTTTCTGCCGGTTTTGTCGTTGAGGGCGTTGTCTGTGATACTGTTGTTTTTACCGTTGTTTTCCCCATTGTTGAGGCTTCACCTGTCGTTACAGCCACTGTCGTTGGTGGTAGCGATGTGACTTCGGTCGTCTTTGGAACTGTTGTCACGTCTTTTGGTGTCGTATTCGGTGTTGTCGGTTGTCTTGTAGTTCGCACAGTCGTCGGCGGCAGAGATGTGGTCTTGGTCGTATCGAACTTGGTCGTCATGTCACGAGGCGTCGTATTGTGGGTTGACTTGAAGGTCGTGAGCGAAACTTCTGTGGTTGCCGGCCGAGAGGTTTCTGGCATGGTTGACATTGGCTGAGTAGATTTATGAGTGGTGAGTAAAGTCGTTGGGTTATCAACTGTGGTCAACTTGCTTGTCGCAGATTTTGTCGTCTGTTGCATCGTCGTTGATTTAGTGGTGATCGGTAATGTTGTGAACACAGTTGAAGCAACCGATGTTGTTTTGTCTAGATTTGTGGTCAATGGCGCTTCTGTTTCCATCGACGTCGTCCTTTCTTCTTCAGCGGAGGATGTTGAAATCAAATCTTCTTGCATCGTTGTGAATATATACTGGGTAGATTTATGAGTGGTGAGTAAAGTCGTTGGGTTATCAACTGTGGTCAACTTGCTTGTCGCAGATTTTGTCGTCTGTTGCATCGTCGTTGGTTTAGTGGTGATCGGTAATGTTGTGAACACAGTTGAAGCAACCGATATTGTTTTGTCTAGATTTGTGGTCGATGGCGCTTCTGTTTCCATCGACGTCGTCCCTTCTTCTTCAGCGGAGGATGTTGAAATCAAATCTTCTTGCATCGTTGTGAATATTGTAGTTTCAGGTTGCTTTGTCGTTGGGACTGAAATAAAACGCCGATGCTAATATAAGCAAAAACCTTCCTGAATGTTATCACACAACAGAGTCTAAAACAATGTTGTAATAGTGAGATATAAACTAAACTTGAAAAGACTGAAACGTGCGAGATAACCCAAAAAATACGGTCTGTATTTTCTTTGAATGGAATATAACCATTGCAATTTTCTTCTAAAATATGTATGCAGGGAAGAAAAGAAAGCGTGAATATTTTCAGGTTGTTTTGATAAATTTTCATCTTGCTCATGTTAACGTTCCTATGATCACAATATAGTTTCAATTTTCTTCGATTACGTGTCAAAGGTCAACCCTAATCAAATGTCTACAAGCACTGGATAATGGTTATACCTTAATGTGAATAAATAAATAAATAACGATAGACTACTCATGCACTGTGCAGACAGCTAAAATGTATATATGTCAGTTTTGGAAAGTTAATCATTTTTTTTCGTTTCAAGCAACTAGGCAACTTTAAAAACGTTAAACGTTCAGAACGCTGTACCAAGCGTAACAATTCCATGATAGCTAGGGTGGGGTGGGTTGGGATGGGGTGGGGAGGTGGGGGTTAAGTGATTCAATAATTCTATCCATCATATAGTTCAGTGGTGAGTCTTAGACTAATACGCTGTGTTTATTTCGTTGGTGACACACACCAAGCAATGTTATAATTCCTCCGAAATCTTTATCATCAGTCATCTTTTTATACTTTATGACGCAAAAACAAATCACCTTATTTGAAAACCATTTAATCGTTGATGAAATTAACTAGTTACTCCCCGCATGTTACTTTCGTTCGTTTTATCTCTTTCGTATGTTTGTTCAAGGATATTCCCAAAAGGCAAAAAGTTTTGATGTAATATTCACACGTGAAAGATTTCTTATTCGTTGATGGTTTTTGTAAAATAAGAATTTGCGATACTTTTTGAATTTGTATAAATAATATCATATATATCTCTTTGTATCGCATACATATCAACTCGACCGGCATCTTCGACAAAAGGAACATGGTTATTATCCAGTAGTCAACGTTATTAACAAATATAGCTGCTCGCGAAATATTAGCCGAAATGACAGGTAGAAAATGCCAAACTGTGATGAGTACAAATAAAACATCAATCAAATTGCATTGAGGTAGTACACACCTCGAAAGTTAAAGACTTAATTTTTCGCTCAAATTTTCGCTCAAATTTTCCTCCAGGAATCTTTCAACTATTCATTTTCAAAATCAAGAATAAAAATCGTGGGTCACCGTGCAAATGTTGGTACTAGAGATACAACTTCTCAACGATTTACCGAGCTTTAAAATTCAAAATGACCGTCATCCCTGTGTTAACTCTGTGAAGAATTAAAATTTTTCGATTTTTGAAGAAAGACGGTGAAAGCTTTTCATACCCGAAGTGCTTCAAAATGAATCCCCTCAAGTGGTAGATCAGATAATTAAAATAAAATAAAATAAAATAAAATAAAATGGAGGGGAACACATGCATGTGATTACACTCACTGACAACAACGAACTCAATCGCTTCAGCGTCAATTTTCAGTTCTTCAAAGACAGCCGTGTTGTTCAATCCTTCTGACATGGCGACTTTGACGTCAGCCTCAGTCACGTTAGCGTCTTCTTCAAAAACGACATTGTAGTTGACTTCTACACTTCCCTGACTGAAGGTAAATAATAAAGTCGTGTTATGCCGCATCGTTGTGGTCACTGCATAATTGTGGAATCGATTAAATGCACCAGTTTTCTCCACGTAAACGCGACAAAATTAGGTTCTTTTAAGGTGATGAGGTTTCGCCCTATAAATGATGAGGTTTCTACTATAAATCAAAACAAAAGTACCGCAGTTATATTCAAAGCAGAAATGAAAGGTGTCTTAAATTTGGATTACAAATAATAAAAAATGATCTTGCGATTAAACAAACTTTTCATGTATTTAACATAAACACAAAAATTATAGTACAATTTGGAAGCAATTCTGACGGAAATTTAAGCAATATGTTGGTTTTTAGTCCATCCATATTTAAGTCATTGCCACGGGTCGGCAAATAAGCTTATTGTGATGTTCTTTTGTTCAGTTGTGTCCGTCCTACTGTATAATCGCAAGCAAAGAACGCGTGCCGGTAATATTTAGCAACCAAAGAAACTAACCAATGCGTAGTTTTGTTGCAACAAACCAACACGCTTACGCATGAGTATGGTATTACATGAGCTTTTAAAAGTGTGAGATCTAAACACAGAAAACTGTGAGTTTTACCTGAATGAGTCAATCTGTATACAGTTAAACTCGTCAGTCAAGGAGCTTGCATTAAATACCTGGGCCAACTGTATAATTCAGAAACAAAAAGAGGTTAGAATGAGATGTCGACGACGTCATCTGTGCTGTTAATACATTTATTACTTTAACAAGGCGTAATTGCATCACGGAAATTAGAAATAACCATTCTTTATCACTTATTTGCTTGTTCCTAAATATAAATTGTTGATATTCGTATGACAAATCATCATTTGGACATTTAGAGGGCTACCATTGGACAATTTGAGCGAACATTTTCTCATGAGTTACATTTGCAAGGGAAGTCTTTCCAGTATATAGAACGAACTCTCTCCAGACTCTACAGTGTAATGTCTCTGGCTGCGTTGAGCGAATTGAATACCGATACAACTTTTTTCAGTTGATGTCACTTGGTAGTACGGAAGTGATAAATAAGAAACCACCATACCTTATATCCGAGATTTGAAGACATGGAATAATATGCACATGAACCTGCATTGACTAGCTCGTCATCCCATTCGAGACCCTCTTCGATGACTAGCGTTGAACTGAAGGCTGAGCCAGACGTGCGTTCCTCACAAGACCCCTCCGTTGTCTCCACTGGAGGGCATGTTGGTGATACAGATGTTGCTCCCGTCAAGCTCGTTTGGGTTGAAACTGGCTCGTCACGTGGTCTATTTCCGTCTTCAGGGGGCATGGTCTTTTCTGCTGTCACCCTTGGCTTGTCTGTCATTATGTCTATCCAATAAAGTTCAAATTATAAATATCTTGAAAGACGGTAATTTAAGTCACTTTAAAGCGGGTAATTTAAGTCACAGTTTTATTTTCTATCTAACATTCGATAGATTGTCTTAACATTCAGTGCAGTTGTATGTCCTATAAAATTCCTGATTGTCATACCAATCGTATGGAATTTTACTGTCATAATAAACACCAGTTGACTATATACAAGGACTTCTATACGTGATTACATTCAATTATGTTGATACAGACAACTGTTTTGAAGATAAGACATGTAGTTAATATACATACCAAGAATGTTTCCACTTCATTCTGTTGATCCAGTACAATCTTAGCATTCGACTTATCAAACAAAACGCAATCAGTATATATAGAGATTTGAAAACATACTGACCTTGACAAACAGGAAATATGCCATTCCATTGTCCATCATGACACTTGACTACTTCCATGCCATCGAGAAACTCTCCGATGTTGCATTCAAAGAAAATGAGCGTTCCATCCGGGAACTCACCAGGACCGAACCTTGGAACTTCCGGTCGGTAAAGGAAGTGTCCCTGAGCTGGCGGGCGAGGGTTTCCCGGTTGTGCTTCGGGGTCATTAGACTCATGTGGATTGTGTATAGGACGGCTGGGGTATCGTCCTTTCTCTGATGGTTGTTGATTGTCAGATTGTGGTGGATTTTCAGGGCTCTGATTGTCTGGCCTCGGTTGATCACCGTTTTGAATGGTGTCGTTTTGTCTCTCGGGTGGCACGGGATTTTGGCCAGGCATAAGCGGCTGCTGCTCTGATTGCTCAGGCGATGGCATCTCGTTTGTAGCAGGTTGTTGGCCACTGGGTCGCTGGTCTACTGGCTGACTTCTGGTTGGCAGTGGTTGTCGACCAGCAGGTGGCGTACTCCCATTATTTGAGTCATCCCCATCTACCTGCTGTCCTGTTTCAGTAGGTAGCGGTCCATCAGTTGGCCTCTCATTTGTACCAGAAGGCTGTTCCCCATTTAATGGCTGATCCATGTTTCCCAGCCCGGATTCACCTGGCCGCTGTTCTTGGTCAACCGGTTGCTGTCCCTCTGTTGGCCTCTCATTGGTATCAGGTTGTTGTCCATCAGGGCGCTGATCCATCGGCTGTTGCCCGTTTGGTATTGGATTTTGGCCAGCAGGTGGCATATCACCGTTTCCAGGCCTAGACTCGCTTGGCTGCTGTCCAGATTCGCCAGTCTCTGGTCTTGCGCTAGGTTGCTGATCTAAAGTCTGATTGCCATTTGGCATCGGTTGTTGGCCGGCAGGGGGCATTTGTCCATTGTCTGAGTCAGTATGTGTTGGTCATCAGATGGCCCATCCCATGGGTTTTGATGATGTTCGTCACCTTGTCCATTTCCATCGGGGTTTGTATCATCTGGTCTTGGCATCATGGCACCATCGTGGTCAATATAGTCCATGAACTGAACCGGTATATCAATCACCGGATTTGCAATGCGTTCGTTTTCCATTAAATTCAGAGAACACGTTCCTGTAATATGAATATTTCATAACACAGTTAACAAAATGGGGTAAAATGCTATTCATGAGTTCGAAAACATTTTGTCTAAGATTTTGTCTAAATGACCGCACTAATACTATAAATATTGTGTTCTTACCGACACACAATGGGATGGGAGAAGTCCAGCTGCCATCCACGCACTTGATGAATCGATGCCCGTAAAGCTGGTAGCGATGGTTACATTGGAATTCTAGCCACGATCCTTCTTCGTATTCCGGTATTCCGACTTGATATCCGTGACTTGGTACACCAGGGTTACGACAGTGACCTTGATATGTGAAAGTAATTAATAACATTTTGTCGTTAGGGCAAAATCCACTGATTCAGAGTAAAGATATTCAAACTTATTTAGCACTTCAGTTTCACTTTATTTCGATGGTTTATTACTTTTGCGATGTTCTGCAAAATAGTTTGCACTACCATAATGCATGATTTTCTACAGATTTCTGATACGAATACATGCCGCAATGTCTGTGCATCATAGCAGGCGACGTCATACTGTGAAAAATATTCTCATTCAAATGGCCCTTTCAGTAGACGGAACAAGACTTTGAGTAGAGAAATGCTTTACTTACGAACGCATCCGAAATGATAGAGTGGTGGGTGCCAGAAGCCGTCATTGCAAAGTGCCATAGTTGGTTGAGTTGCATCGTAACCTTGTCGGCAATGCAGTGTGACATTATCACCATGTCTTCCACGAGTGTCCCCGAAGAAACCATTGTGTATGTGGTTCGGCTTAGGGCATCCTCCTGAAAAATGAAAACAAAAATGGAAAATTCGACTCTTTAAATGATAATATGATAAGTTCCATATCCCTCTGCGACCTTTGTCAAAGTTTCCTCTTTTCTGGTACAATGGTTTAAAGCATAAGGCAAATTAAGTTGGGCTACTGTAAGATACCGGCGGTTTCTCTGACTGTCCAATCAGTAGTTTTTATAATTTCATTTTGTCGGTATATTCATCTGAAAAACATTTTGCCTTGACATTGATCCTCATCTACGTCATTACAAAACCATGACAACATAGCCAAAAAACATACCTGAAACACATTAAAATGATTTTCTGCTGTTTTGCATGAGGGGACATTAAGCAATATTTTTTATGTTTTTATTACAATGTGTCGACTCTCATACTCATTGAATTTTAAGAAAAGTTGTCTGAATTCTTATTATCTCCTGTGTTGACTTTTGTTTTATATTGTTTGTAGTTCGTATTGATTTATCCTATTACATGTACCTAAACTTGGCTTCCTCTTTCTTGATGACATAATGAATACGGTGCTGTAGCACAAACGTATCAATTAGGGACTAAATGTGTTACATTTGTATGGTATGATAGCAAAAACTATCACTTACGCAGACATTTCATTTGATTCAGAGGCGGATTCAATGTTCCATCATGACATCTGGATGAAATAGGCTGTGAGGGTGTAAAACCTTCCTCACAATGCAATGTCACGTTGTCGCCATGCATCCCCCTTATCCGTGTAAATATGCCATTCGGTACTTCCTCATGTATGGGGCAGCTACCTGTCGCGGAAAATATTGGAAAGGTGTCACGGGGAAAACAAAAAAATGCCGAGTAAATTTCACTCCTTCGATATCATGCCCCGACGCGCGTGGGTGTACACGAGATTCTGTGTATACTCCGCAACATGATATAGCACGAGACCTAAGGGAAGTGCTGCCTGGAGAGAATTATACCCAGACTAAGTGTATACCCGTCAGTTCTAGGAGGCGAAATTTGCTCTTACATTATATCAGCAATTGCTTCCATAACGAACTAAAGTGCAGAAAGCAGACTAGAATTAGAAACTTGAGCAACTGTCGTCGAGCAGACAAATTCCCCTCCAACAACTGACAGTTGTTTGCGAGGGACTTTGCAGCATACATTAACTGCTGAGGCACTGGAAGACATGCGGACGACAAATGGTGACATTTCAGATAATGGCGCAATGAAAAGTTAACGTCCACATAGGACAGCTTTAAAAAGCAAAAAACCCTTAACACATTCTTTTAAGTATCTCCATGTATTCAATGGTTTAAATGATTCTATTGCTGACTTTTCCTTCCACCTAAACCTTCTTTTTCTCTGCATTAACCTTCTGTGGTAGTTTACAGGCAAACTTTAGCATGTGCATATCACCATGTTATCCCTTATCATTCATGTCATGCATCTCTGAAAATTGAAGCAATGCATAACGAGGGTCATGCAGCTGTACAGGTTATCTAAAATATCGCCTACGACACAATGGAAAACAATATTTTTATTATCAAGCCCATTTGCTGTTTTGAACAATGTTATTGCAAGTCTTCTAAACATTCGCATATCATATGATGGAAGGTTCGGTGATGAGAGACAGTTAACACACTTACGGGCACAAGTCAAGTTTGACAGCGATGGAGACCAGGTGCCATTATAACAAGTTGATGAATTTCCTCCTTTTGGCGAGTAATCGTCGTAACAATGTAAAGTTACGTTGTCACCGTGTCTCCCAATTGTGTTCGTAAATTGACCGTTGTCCATTCTGTTCGGTCTTGCGCAGTTAACTGCAATGCAAACAAATTTTAATCGGTTTCAGTCAAACGAAAGAGGTAAATGCTACCTGAAAAGTGGTGTGGTGAAAAATTTGATCATGTAAATGTTGACGACTTGAAGTATCCTCAATCAATGGATATGAGCTCTAAACCAGGACGACACGTCTGCGTACTTGACTCAATGACACTATCGATTATTCATGATATATTTCACGTTTTTGTCTTGTAATTTATTTCTGTATAATATGAAAGTGGTACATGACGAAGATCATGTAGCCGTATAATATATCTATTATCTCCCCTACAGCATACTAAAATAATTACTCTCATCGTATCATTAAGTACATTTGCTGTTTTAACATTATTATTTTGAGTCTTGTAAAACATTCTGTTCTTTCAATGTGATGGATGGTTTTGTTCTAATAGAAAGGTAACACACTTACGGGCACATTCCAAGTTTGACAGTGATGGAAACCAGGAGCCATAATAACACATTGATGAATGTGGTCCAATCGGAGAATAACCATCATGACAATGCAAAGTTACGTTGTCACGATGTCTTCCACTTGTGTCAGAAAATAGACCATTGGAGATTCTGCTCGGTGTTGGGCAGTTAGCTGTAATTTTAATGAATATTAATAGGTTTCAGTTAAATCGAAGAAAAGAATCTAAATTCAAAAGCGATAGAGTAAAGCCAATTCTTCACTCACAAAGTTTTTTGTGACTGTCAGAAAATCTGCGGTATAAGAAATTTCTGAATAATGAAATCTGATATAAATACATGACGTACGGATACAAACAAGGGATGACAGAGGTGGCGACCATGTTCCATTCAAACATTTTGATGAATGTTTTCCCAGCGGTGAATGCCCGTCCTTGCATTGTAAAGTCACGTTAGCGCCATGCTTTCCGCTAGTGTTTGTAAAGATACCATTCCATATCTCGTTTGGTTTAGGACAGACACCTGCAAAATGTATTGAAAAGTATGTTTAACAGAGAAATCATGTCATTATTTATGTGCGGCATCAGCATTTAGATTCAGAAAGTGTCTGTGCAGATACCTCCTACAGTTTACTTGGATCAGAATGAACGTTATCAGTGTATTATATCCTACGAGCTGCTAAACTGACAAGGACGAGATCACTCATGGCATCAGCCCCTTAATCTTTGCAGAAGGCTAAAATTGTTCAAAGGCATTTTGCATTTGTGTTGCTTATAATTGTATACACCCAGTGTTTAATAAGTGACCGAATAATGAGGAAAACTTTCATTTGAATTCATATCTGTTTATGAAAATGCACAGTCTTACCATAATCGTCCTTTTTCGGTTCTTTCGTAGGTTGCGGAGTCGTTGGGACTAAAATACACAAAGAAATGGTGAGAGTGCATTTTGTTGTGTTATCATCACAAAAAGAAACAGAATTAATATGCATACGAGGTCACTATTAGTTTAACAAAATTTCATATCATGACAATTGAAATGCATATCTTTGCTGACATGGTAAAAGGGTTCATTTCAACCAGATTTACTCATTGTTTCATATGCAGAAAAACTCCTATGTTGGAATATAAATAAGTGATGAAGATATATCCTTGACTCACCGACCATGACAAATTCAACAACATCCGTGTTGATGACAAGTTCATCGAAGACATCGGTTTTGTTGACTCCTTCGAAAAATGCTTCAGCGATATCATCCTCTGCAATCTCGGCGTTTTCTTCCACCACAACATCATAAGTAACTTCAACACTGCCCTGGCTGTGAATTTACAATTTCGTTTAATAAATATTTTGTCAAGTTAGCCTCTGTGTAAATAGCATAAATCACAAGTCGCAAGTCATTGTCCTTTCCAGGCATATGGACAGATTTATTGTGAAGTCATATGTATCCTTGAAAATGATGTTGTTTTAGCACTAAAACGGTTAGTGTTAATGGAAAAAAAAAACATGATTGTTGAAATTTATACTCACGTAAATGAATCGACGTTTATGCAATCTACTTGATCTGCAATAGCGGTGGAGTTGAACAGCAGCTTCAACTACAAGGATGAACACGAACACAAATCTGGTTAACTAAGACATACACATTTCATAGTTTTACTGTGATAAAATGGCAACAAGCTTCGCCGCCCATTTAATTAACACTGTGTCTTTAAACTAGCAAGATCAACCGGCACAGAATACTGGCACGACGTACCTTATAGGAAATCTGTGCTGCAGTTTCACTAAATTCACATGACCTTGAATCCACCAATTCATTATTCCATTCAATCCCTGCATCGATTACTAACGTTGATCTGTACGATGGTCCAGTCACTGCTTTCTCACACGATCCCTCAGTGATTGTAGGAGGGCATGTCGGTCTGAAGGTAGTCAATGGAGCACTTGTAGGTCGGTCCTTCTTGTCATCACTCATGTGTTCTGTCGTTTCATATTCTTCGTTTTCTTCTGTAGTAATACCTGGGGATTCTGTTGACGCATCTGCAAGTACAGTTACTTTTTGTAAGAGAACAAGGAACATGATTTACTGTTCTACTTTCTATTCACATAGTCATACACAACGGCATATAAAGTACGTTCCGTGACCTGTAAATATTCAAGTTGATAAAACTGATTAATGATATGAAACAAAGTAAACGACAACAGAAGAGAAACATAAAAGAAATGATTTAAAGCCATAATTACGTACCAATGCAAACGGGGACGACTCCATTCCAGTTTCCATCTTGACAACCAATAACCTCCATTCCGACAAGAACACTTCCGGGTTCACATTGAAAGAAGACCTTTGTACCGTCTGGAAATTCTCCAGTTTCATATTCAGGAATTTCTGGTAGAGAAGGCAGCTGATTCATGTAGGGTAAGTTCAGATAACTGAAGGGGCTCTCAATGGGACTGTGTGGTACTAATATATTTGACGGTGATTGCAGGAAAGGTGACTGTACGCCTTCTTCCGTTTCCTCTTGTCTTCCATCGTCATCATCTGGACGTTGTTCACCTGGTTCCTGTTCTTGCCTATCAGATCTCTCTTCTCCAGAGTCAAATTCGTGCCACGGTATATCTAGATAATTCAGAGGATTTTCCATAGGATTTTGTGGTACCAAAATATCAGCTGGATTCCCCGGGAAAAGACGCTGCATTTCACTTCCCTGAGCCTCGCTTCCGTAGCTCCCATCATAAGGTTGAGGTTCCTCTCCTGCACTATGATCTTCACTTCCGTCCATTTGTGGTAAAGGTAGGTCTAGATAATTGAGTGGATTTTCTATGGGACTTTGTGGTACTAGGATATCGGCAGGAGACTCGGGCAAGCCTGACATTGTGTCATTTAGTGAAGGCCATTGCCTTCCACTTCCCATTTCATCCCCTCGCCAGTCAAGGTTGGAGTTTTCGCCCCCTTCCTCATCATCACTTCCACTTTCATCGGGTAGTTGTCTATCGGAGCCAGCTTCATCCTGCCTCACTCCATTTACAGGCAAATCTAGGTTGTTGAATGGGTTTTCAATCGGACTTTGAGGTATCAAATTATTGCCAGGGAATTCTGGTAAACGGACTGTGTATCATTTTGTTGGGGTCGATTTCTTTCTTCTTCCTCATCATTCTCCCTGCCAATGTTGTGTAACGGTAAGTCTAGATAATTAAGGGGGTTCTCTATCGGACTTTGTGGCACCAGAATATCAGCTGGGGAGTCTGGTAATCCTGATAACGTGTCATTTTGCAATGGTTGTTGTCGTCCCCTTTCCTCATCATGATCCTGGCCTTCTTCGTTGTTGTGCTCGTCCAAAGGTCTCTGCTCACGCGAAGGCAAGTTTAAATAATCAAGAGGGCTATTGAAGGGACTTTGTGGTATCAAAATATCAGCAGGCGATTCTGGCAAGGGCAGCTGACCTCCTTGGTCCGTTTGTTCTGGCTCTTCATCTTTGTCCTTGTCCATGGATGGCCATTCAATATAGGGCTTGTGAGTGAAGTTGCCACTGCCATTGACTATGTATTGCTTTGGTATATCAAAAATGAATACCGGAATTTTACCATCCATATCTTCGGGGAAAGGTGGCCGAGAACATGTCCCTAGTATAGGAAAACGAAAACTCATGTCGTCATTGGAAAGAAAATAAATGTTATCATATAAATGAAGACAACTTAAGAAGGTATAATCAGGTATTGTTGGAAATTTTAAACCTAGTAATCTGTATCTCTAGTATGCGTTTCCTGATTTTATTGAATTTTAAAACAGGGAGCCTTGTTCTTATCTCAAAGCCATATCGAAATATCTGCATTTCAAATAATACATCGTTATAATGGATATTTAATTCTTCAGAGAATTGCTTTGTCAAAACATTGTTGCACACTGTACAACTATTTGTTTCTTAGTGTAATGTCTTGCGTTTCAGCATATTTCAGGGAAACAAAGAACAAAGTAATAAAACATTGTCGAAAAGCTGCTATTGGCCCTCTGATAGACCCGTTTCATATATCAATTAAATCCATGACCCTATACAAGTGTCTTACCGATACAAGATGGCGGAGGAGCAGTCCAGTTGCCGTTGAAACATTTGATATACCGATGGCCAAATAGCTGATAACCATACCGACAGCTGAACTCAACAAATGTACCTGCCCTGTAGTCTGGTTTACCAATCTGAATTCCATTCTCTGGTACTCCCGGGTCACTGCAGTCACCTAATTAAAAAATGTTTACTTTACTAAAAATCCTGGTTTTTCTTTAAAGATTTTATGAGTCTCGTTTTAACTGACTTTTTTCTTTTTTTAATTTTTTTTCCCTTGAATTATAGATAAAGACAGCATGATTCATGATACCAAGCATTCTTTGTATGTCTTCAAGAAGTGGCATTTCTTGTTTGTGCAAACACAATAACATGCCAAGAACATAACAGTTTTTGATATGTTATAAAATTTGATCCTCCAGGAGGATATTCTCGCTTAGCTGCATGTAATAGAATCGTTAGTATCCAAGGTAGCGTAATTTGTGTGAACTTTCCATTACCTTTCAGTTTTCTCTATTTTCGTTTTATGAAAGTGTTAAATGGCATCTACTCAAAGACATTGGCGTTTGTAATGACCCTGAAAGAGTAAACTTAATTATCGATTATAAACATCACTGCATGCAAATTTGAAGCTGTTTATTCTACTTTTAGAGTACACACTAGAACGTAAGAATGAAAGTAGATAGTGCAATAATAAATATCCATTTACTTACGAGAACAGGTCAAGTTTGACAGCGATGGATACCACCTGCCATCATAACACTTTGATGAATTTCGTCCAATCGGAGAATAACCCTCCTGACAACGTAGAGTCACATTGTCACCGTGTCTTCCACTTGTGTTCGTAAACAACCCATACAATGTTCTATTCGGTCTTGGGCAGTCAACTACAAAACAATATTAAAAACTCGCTTTAGATCAATCTCGATTGGAAGACAATGTAACAGACGATTGTGATTAGTAAGTGACAAAATAAATTTATTAGTCTCATTAAATTTAAGGAAGGGTCAGTATTTAAACACTATCTTGTATTTATTTAATAACACTGTCTTGGCAGTTTCAATCAGTGTTCGTATAATATAACATTGTAGCAATGTCACGTAAGACAAACCAGCTTTCATCCATAGTGCTAGTAGGATCTTTTCATAAAACTGCTTCATAAGTAACGTCCTATATATTATATTTCTACATGGAGTAAGTGTTATCATGGCAGATTTACTTACGGGCACATGTCAAGTTTGCTAGCGATGGAACCCACGTGCCATTTTGGCACATTGATGAGTTTCGTCCCATAGGGGTGTAACCGTCCAAACAACGTAATGTAACATTGTCACCGTGTCTGCCACTTGTATTTGTAAACAAACCATGCAATGTTCTGTTTGGCGTAGGACAGATACCTGGTATAAATGCAAAAAACAAAATTCATCGGGCGATAATATTAACGATAAATGTAGTAGGTGTACCCGACAATATCGCTTCAGAAAGTAGGGTTGGTTGATTGGAACATGTATGTAAGGTCAAACGGTTTGAAAACTGCAAAAATTCACCCAGATATTGCCCTTGTGCGAACCAAAATCTACGCCGACCATGGTTCAACTAGGTTAAGATTATGTGGTATCCAGGTGACCAGCAGGTTACCCATGTTCTTTCTATTGCCTAAGAAGTTCTTTCAAGACATAAGGTATCGTTATATTGTCGTCATACTCTCCCGTCCATATTTTCACATTGACAACACAGGGCTTCAGTTGGTCAGAAGCATCCATTGTCGATATGAATAGACAATAGGATGTATCTGTAAATTTTGTATTGCAAAATCGTCCTCATAGTGTTTCTGTACTAAGTTCTGCTGATATTTCAGATCTGAACAATGCTAATTTACACGTAAGGATATCTTTGGAATAATGACTGAAATTCACAAGTCAGTTAAGGGATATATCTTACCATGATCAACTCGTACTGGTTCTCTTGTCGGTCCAACAGTGGTTGGGACTACAAAGCGGAAAAAGTATAGTTTGACTATTTTAGTTTCATTTCGTTAGATTAAGTTAGTTTGTTAGTTTATATATTTTGTCAGCCCAGCTCGTACGCAAAGAAAACACCTGGCGTGTAATTGATTGCTTCATGGTCGAAGAGCTTAAAACGTAAATATACAAAGTCACCACTATGTAATCATTGGAGATGAACGTTTATAATCTGCATTTACTGGGATCATTACTCAAGTAGTGCTCATATATACTTTATAGACTTGTTCTGAGTCTGTATGCATACAAGTATCAAAATATATAGTATAATAAATTGAAGAACTAAACATCAACAAACCGTCGCGCTTAGTGGTAGGGTTTTGCATTGATCGTGGGGTGAACCTTAAATTATGTTTGATGTGGACATTAGCGACAAAAAATCATGACAGAAAATCTCTGTATCAACCACATCTTAGTTAAAGCAAAGAGAGTTCGGCGCTTTAAAGTAACTTACGAATATTCTGGGTAAGATCAAAACTTAAGTGAACTCGGCGCATACATAATAAAGACATTTTCCAACATATCTTAGTGCGATGTTATCAACTTAGACTAGCAACAGTACAGCATTAAATAAGATCTTTTGTATTCGACATACTACCTACTTACCAACTAAAACAAACTCGACAGCTTCAGTGTTTATAACAAGTTCTTTAAAGACATCGGTTTTGTTGACTCCTTCAAAGAATGCCTCTGCTATGTCATCATCCACAATGTTAGCAGCTTCCTCGACAACAACGTCATAAGTGACTTCAACACTGCCCTGACTATAAATTAAGCAATGGGTATAAGATAAAATATGATTTGACATTGACAGTTAAAAGTAAATTAACAGAAACATTTTTGCCAAAATAACTGAAAGTAGGATTTTAACAATGTCGCTTAAATCTACTCGAGGTAAAACTTTCATCATCGATTCATAGCCAATAATATCTGTCATAAAACTATCAAAGCTACAGAGGATACTCACGTGAACGAGTCCACATTAATACAGTCGACTTGATCTGCTATGGACGTTGAATTGAAAAGTATCTTCAACTGAAATAATATGCATGATAATATATTATGTCGTCAATATTCAAGCGGTAATCAATATATCATGATGGGATGGTATAAAAATAATCAAAATGTAGTCTTTTTGCGTATACATATTCAAATCCCTTTGGATTTATATTTTCAAATTGATCATGTCGCATTTAAATTCCATACAATCTTTGTCTTATCCTTTGGATACCAAGACAACATTATGTACCTTATAGGATATCTGTGCTGCAGTTTCACCAAATTCACAGGACCTTGAATCCACCAATTCATCATTCCATTCAATCCCTGCATCAATGACTAACGTTGATCTGTACGATGGTCCAGTCACTGCGTTCTCACACGATCCCTCGGTGATTGTCGGAGGGCACGTAGGTCTGAATGTAGTCGATGGACCACTTGTTGGTCGGTCCTTCTTGTCATCAACCATGTGTTCTGTCGTTTCATATTCTTCGTTTTCTTCTGTTGTAATACCGGGGGATTCTGTTGACACATCTGCAAGTACAGATTTTTCTTGTAAGAGAACTACTAACAGAATATTGACTTAAGCGATATAATTTGTACACTATGTAATCTTGTGAAGTTGAGGATGAGTTCCATTTTCTTTTGGGTTGTCTGTATTATAGAGAACTGAGACAGGAACACTTACCAGTGAATTTTCACACAGAAGTGAATATTCTTAAATTCACAGGACTTGAGCAGACAAAACGGCCGAAAACTTTACTCAATCTCCATAAATTTGTGTTCAAGGCTTTTTCCGAGAGAAAAACAGTACATGTTGAATAATGTATCGCTATATTTATGTATGACTTTATTGTATATATGATTTTTTCCCGAAACTTGTATATGGGCCGGAGGCATTATAATATATAAAAAACTAACATGATTGACTATTCAACTTTCTACTCACAGAGTCATTCACAACATCATATAAAGCACGTTCCAAGAAGTGCAAAAGTCCATAGTTGATTAAATTGATCGATGATATGAAACGAAATAAAGACAGCAGAAGAGTCACTTAAAAGAAATGATTTAACGCCATGATTACGTACGAATACAAACGGGTACGACTCCATTCCAGTTTCCATCTTGACAACCAATAACTTCCATTCCGACAAGAACACTTCCTGGTTCACATTGAAAGAAGAGCTTTGTACCGTCTGGAAATTCTCCAGTTTCATATTCAGGAATTTCTGGTAGAGATGGCAATTGATTCATGTAAGGTAAGTTCAGATAACTGAAGGGGCTCTCAATGGGACTGTGTGGTACCAAGATATTTGACGGCGATTGCAGGAATGGTGACTGTACGCCTTCTTCCGTTTCCTCTTGTCTTCCATCGTCATCATCTGGACGTTGTTCATCTGGTTCCTGTTCTTGCCTATCAGATCTCTCTTCTCCAGAGTCAAATTCGTGCCACGGTATATCTAGATAATTCAGAGGATTTTCAATAGGATTTTGTGGTACCAAAATATCTGCTGGATTCATTGGGAAAGGTGGCCACATATCACTCCCCTGAGCCTCGCTTCCGTCGTTCCCATCATCAGGTTGAGGTTCTTCTCCTGCACGACGATCTTCATTTCCGTCCATTTGTGGTAAAGGTAGGTCTAGATAATTGAGTGGATTTTCCATGGGATTTTGTGGTACTAGGATATCGGCAGGAGACTCGGGCAAGCCTGACATTGTGTCATTTAGTGAAGGCCATTGCCTTCCACTTCCCATTTCATCCCCTCGCAAGTCAAGGTTGGGGTTTTCGCCCCCTTCCTCATCATCACTTCCACTTTCATCGGGTAGTTGTGTAACGGAGCCAGCCTCATCCTGCCTCACTCCATTTACAGGCAAATCTAGGTTGTTGAATGGGTTTTCAATTGGACTTTGTGGTACCAAATCATTGCCAGGGAATTCTGGTAAACAGACTGTGTATCATTTTGTTGGGGTCGATTTCTTTCGTCTTCCTCATCATTCTCCCTGCCAATGTTGTGTAACGGTAAGTCTAGATAATTAAGGGGGTTCTCTATCGGACTTTGTGGCACCAGAATATCAGCTGGGGAGTCTGGTAATCCTGATAACGTGTCATTTTGCAATGGTTGTTGTCGTCCCCTTTCCTCATCATGATCCTGGTCTTCTTCGTTGTTGTGCTCGTCCAAAGGTCTCTGCTCACGCGAAGGCAAGTTTAAATAATCAAGCGGGCTATTGAAGGGACTTTGTGGTATCAAAATATCAGCAGGCGATTCTGGCAAGGGAAGTTGACCTCCTTGGTCCGTTTGTTCTGGCTCTTCATCTTTGTCCTTGTCCATGGATGGCCATTCAATATAGGGCTTGTGAGTGAAGTTGCCACTGCCATTGACCATGTATTGCTTTGGTATATCAAAAATGAATACCGGAATTTTACCATCCATATCTTCGGGGAAAGGTGGCCGAGAACATGTCCCTAGTATAGTAAAACGAAAACTCATGTCGTCATTGGAAAGACAGTTAATTTGACCGTATAAATGCAATTAAAAACTAAAAAGATATCAATTATTATTGTAGATTTTAAATCTAGTAAACTGTATCTTTAGTTTGAGTTTCCTGCTTTTAATTCTAGTGTGTTTTGTTCTTACCTCAAACCCATATCGAAATATCTGCTTTTCAAATAATTAGTGTTATGCCAAATATGTCGTTAACAATGGATGTTTAATTCTTCAGAGAAATCCTTTGTCAAAACAACATTGCACATTGTACAAATATTTGTTTCTAAGTGTAACGCCTTGAGTTTCACCATATTTCACGGAAACAAAGACCAAAGTAATAAAACATTGTCGAAAAGCTGCTATTGGCCCTCTGATAGACCCGTTTCATATATCAATTCAATCCATGACCCTATACATGTGTCTTACCGATACAAGATGGCGGAGGAGCAGTCCAGTTGCCGTTGAAACATTTGATGTACCGATGGCCAAACAGCTGATAACCATATCGACAGCTGAACTCAACAAATGAACCTGCCCTGTAGTCTGGTTTACCAATCTGAATTCCATTCTCTGGTACTCCCGGGTCACTGCAGTCACCTAATGCAAAAAAGGTTACTTTAATAAAAATCCTGGTTTTTCTTTAAAGATATGAGTCTCCTTTTAACTGGCTTTTTTCTTTCTTTTTGTCCTTTAATTATCGATAAAGACAACGTGATTCACGATACCCGGCATTCTTTGTATGTACTTCTAAAATTGACAATTCGATCTTGTTCAAAGACAATAGCATGCCAGACTAGTTCTTTTATTTTCTAAAGTGTAGGAACAAAATGGTTAACGTATGAAATAAAATTTGATCATCAAGGAGCATATGCTCACTTGGTTGCATGCGATAGAAACATTAGAATCCGCGGTTGCGTAATTTGTGTGAACTTTCCATTACCTTTCAGTATTTCTCTATTTTTGTTTTATGAAAGTGTTTAATGTCATTTAATAATAACAAATAGGCGTTTGTAATGACCCAGAAAGACAAAATGTAATTATCGACCACTCACATCACTGCATTTTAATTTTAAAGCTGTTATTACAGTACTTAAAGAGTACACCACAACTTAAGAATGATAAGATAGTGCAATAATAAACATCCATTTACTTACGAGAACAGGTCAAGCTTGACAGTGATGGATACCACCTGCCATCGTAACACTTTGATGAATTTCGTCCGATCGGAGAATAACCCTCCTCACAACGTAGATTTACATTGTCACCGTGTCTTCCACTTGTGTTCGTAAACAACCCATACAATGTTCTATTCGGTCTTGGGCAGTCAACTACAAAACAATATTAAAAACTCGCTTTAGATCAATCTCGATTTGATGACAGTATAACAGAAGATTGTGATCAAAAAGTGAAAAACAAGTTTATCAGTCTCATTTGAATTTTAGAAGGGTCAGTATTTAACGAAGATTGAAATGAAGAGCAACACTATCTTAAGAGTTTCAATCAGTGTTCGTATAATATAACATTGTACCGATGTCATGTCAAACAAACAACTTTCATCTATAATGCTAGTAGGAGTTTTTCATAAAACTGCTTCATAAGTAACATCCATATATTATATTTCTACATGGAGTAAGTGTTATCTTGACAGATTTACTTACGGGCACATGTCAAGTTTGCTAGCGATGGAACCCACGTGCCATTTTGGCAAATTGATGAGTTTCGTCCCATAGGGGTGTAACCGTCCAAACAACGTAATGTAACATTGTCACCGTGTCTGCCACTTGTATTTGTAAACAAACCATACATGGTTCTGTTTGGTGTAGGACAAATACCTTTAAAATACGAAAAGTGCGATGACATTTAATGATAGAAATCATATTGTAATTGATAACATTGAGTCAGATTGGCTTTGGTTGGTTGGAAGCATGTATGTTAATATCCTTTCTGGTTGGAAAATTGCCAAAAAGTTGCCTTTTATTGCCCTTTTTCCGATCGGAACCAAAATCTACTCCTACCAGGTATAAACTGGGTTAACGTGATGCAATTGCAAGGTAACCAGCTGGTCACCGTCCTTTCTTTCCATTGCCGAAGGAGTTATTTGAAGACTTAACGTATCGTTATATAGTAATAATACATTGCCTTCTATATTTTCAAATTAACAACACAGGGTGTCAGTTGGTTAGAATCATTAACTCTCTCAACGCTGCATCTCGGTACGAATAGGTAAAATGTATCTATAAACTTGATTTATCTTTTTTTATATTAACTTTTATATGTTTAGAGTGTAGATGGCTTTGAATGTGTCTGGAATAAAGAACCTTTGTTAACAAATCCTTTCACAAGTTGTGCTTGTTTTACTTCAACGACGGCAAGATTGAGGTCCTTCTTCCAACATAGCTCTCAGAATGCCTGTACACAATTCGATACGAGAACGATATTCATGAGATCTCTATGATCTTAATCTTTATAAACAAGGATATCTTTAGAATAGTGACTGAAAATAACAGTGAGTTAAGGCATATCTTACCACGCTCAGGCCGCACTGGTTCTCTTGTAGGTACAACTGTGGTTGGGACTGTAGAGCGGAAACCAGATAGTTCGAAGAATTTAGTTTCGTTTCGTAAGATTTGTTTGTATAATGTGCGATAGGAGCTCGTAAGCAAAGAAAATACATGGCGTCTTAATTACTTCATGTTCGAAGAGCGTGAAACATAAAGATACGAAACTATCACCCGAAAAATATTTGGGTACCTATAAAAGTCTGCATTTTACTGATATTTAATGATATGGAAAAATTGTACAAATATTAACATATTTGTTCGATGCGAACAACAATCGCAGAACACAATTATGACAGAAATGTTTCTGTTATTTATAAATGATCAACAAATAAAGCGAAGAATAACTTACGAATATTCTCGATCTAATCGAACCTTAAGTTGAACTTGACGCATGAAATCCATAAAGAGAATTCCAAGAATGACACGTTGTCGGAAATCTTAGTGTCATATTATCCACTCAGCCCCCGTTACCAACAACATGAAATAAGATCTTGTGTTAGAGTTCCTACTTACCCACCAAAACAAACTCGACAGCTTTTGTGTTTACAACAAGCTCTTCAAAGACATCGGTTTTGTTGACTCCTTCAAAGAATGCCTCTGCTATGTCATTCTCTGCGATGTCAGCGGTTTCCTCGACAACAACGTCATAAGTGACTTCAACACTGCCCTGACTGTCAATTAAAGGATCAAGTATATATCAATATATGATTTGACATTAAACCCACATGTGGACTTAATCCAAAAATTTAGCAACATATTTATATAATGATTGCAATTTCAAAAGAAGACAAAAGACAGAAACGCCTCATAATCTTCTTAACATCTCAGTTAATCCCGATCCCGGGCCTTTCCGAGCCGGATTTTAACGATTTGGACAAAATCAGAGGAAATCTTCATTATATGATAAATCACAAAACCAGTATTCCTATTTGTTGAAACTTAGTATGCCGGAGAGAAAACTTACGTGAAAGAATCCACATTTATGCAGTTGACCTGATCAGCTATTGACGTTGAATTGAAAAGTGTCTTCAACTGAAATAAAAATAATAAGTGAATAAAGGTATATCAATATAAAGATACGACAATTTGGTGGTCAATGTTTAGGAAATGAATATGTCCTTAGGCGATGGTATGCATTTTAAACTAGTATTTCGATTTACATATACTCATTTACTCATTTAGGGCCATTATGATTGGCATTTTTGCATCGATCGTGTTTATGTTGCATATTACGTTTCACAACACTTACCGTGCTAAGTTTGGACATCGATAACAATGTATTGTACCTTGTATGATATCTGTGCTGCAGTTTCACCAAATTCACATGACCTTGAATCCACAAATTCATCATTCCATTCAATCCCTGCATCGATGACCAGCGTTGATCTGTACGATGGTCCCGTCACTGCGTTCTCACACGATCCCTCGGTGATTGTCGGAGGACAAGTCGGTCTGAAGGTTGTAAACGGAGTACTCGATGGTTTTTCCTCGTCGTCATCAATCAAGCGTTCGGTCGTTTCATAATCGAAGTTTTCTTGTGTAATTACGTCCGGGGACTCTGTTGACACATCTAGAAATTAAAACCTGGTGCGTCATTTTGAGTTTCATGGGATGCTGTAGACGGACAGCAAGCTTGCAGAATGTCAATGTTTTAGTGACGACGCTAAATATATGCTGCGTACCATGTTAAAATTTAATCAATTCCATCAACTACCAGAAGGTAAATCACTTTAGTTATCGAGATGGGATATCCGGGACATGTGAGATGGGCTTAAAATATCATATAAAAATGCTCGTGTTTGTTAACCATGTCATTAAAATTAAGTATCGTCTACGTCAATTATTTGGAGACAATAACAGCTGGGTACTTGTGTAGTAAAAGAAGAAATTAACGCTATTATAACATAGCCTTTCATTAATATCAACATGTAGAAAACGGTGTAATTTTGCTATTAAGTTCTAAATTTGTGATTGGAGCTTTCATTTTATCAAACACATCATGAAAAAAATAATTCACCAGCTTAAAATTATCAAAGGACGTTCTTACTTGTAACTTACCAACACAAACGGGCACCATGCCATTCCAGCCCCCATTCTGACATCCAATAACTTCCATTCCTATCAGAGTTTTCCCAGGTCCACATTCAAAGAACACTTGTGTACCATCGGGAAACTCTCCAGGCCCGTACCTCGGAATTTCAGGCGCAGAGGGCGTTGTATCGCCATCCTGTTCTTTTTCATCTTTCTCGTCCTGTGGTTCTTCATGACTTCCATCATCATATCCGGGCCACTGCCAGTCGGGTTGGCGCTGTCCCGGTGGCAATTCGTTTACAGGCAAATTAAGGTAATTGAGAGGGCTTTCGATTGGATTCCGAGGTACCAAAATATCACCAGGATTCTCGAGGAAAGGTGGTTGCATGTCACTCCCTCGGTCTTCTTCTCGTTCCAAATATTCATCCAGTGATTCTTCTTGGCGCCCCTCAGATTGCTCTTCGTCTCTGCCCTCAGATGGTTCTTCGTCTCTGCCGATATCGGGTAAAGGCAAGTCTAGATAATTCAGAGGGGTTTCAATCGGACTGTGAGGTACCAATATGTCAGCCGGAGATTCTGGTAAGTTCGGCAGTGAACCATTTCGTCGAGGCTGATCTTCCTGATCGTTTCGCTCGTCCTCGCGGTCAGATTGCTGAGGTTCTCTTTCTGATCCGACTTGTGGTAATTCAAAATTATTAAAGGGATTTTCGTTCGGTAAAATGATATCAGTTTGGGGGTCCGATAGGCCTGGCTCAGTGTCATTTCGTACGGGCCGCTGCATATCGTCTTCATTTTGTCGGCGAGGTACAAGTATGTCGTCTGGCGAATTTGGTAACATTGATTCCGAGTCGTTTCTGTGACCTTGCTCTCTACCGTTCGGATCATCTCGGGTTTCTTCAAGTTCACCCTCGTCCTCTGTCGGATCTTCACGTTGTTGCCCGGCCTGTCCTATTCCACTAAAAGGCAGGTCTAGGTAATTGAAGGGACTATCAATAGGACTGTGTGGTACCAGAATATCAGCTGGAGATTCTGGCAATAGAGGCGACATTTCATCTCCTTGGTTTGGTTCTTCTCTTCCGTTTTGTTGTTCGTCACCTGGCCTTTGTCCATCGCTGTTATTGTTGTTCGCTCCTTCTTGCGTCCTGTTGCGAAAGGGCGCTGCAGTACTTCTGGTGTCGATCTCACGTATATATTTTGACGGTACATCGAAAACGAAAACTGGTACGTAATCACCAGAACCAGCAGGAACCTCTGGAAGAAGGCAAGTACCTACAACACGCAAAATAAACAAATATTTTCAACTTTAATGTAATTTGCAGTGACTGACCTTTGTAAAACCGAAAGCAGCAAAATTTGACACTAAAATAATTAACAGTTTAGCTTATGAAACAATATGGCAGCAATCAATATTGAAATTAATGGTGATTCCTACCGATGCATGATGGCAAAGGGGCACTCCAGTTTCCATTAATACATTTGGCGTATCGATGACCTAGCAGCTGATAGCCATATTGACAGCCGAACTCGACCGAAGATCCCGCTTTGTAGTCAGACATACCGATCTGAAGTCCGCTCTCAGGCTCCCCTGGATCACTGCAATCAACTGTTTTAGAAAATGAATTGCACAATTATAATTTGGGTGGACTTACGGTGAAAGACAATTACTCGTAGTTAAAATTCTGCAGCCTATACTATATTATGTCTCGATCAAATATTTTGCTGCATTTGCGCCATCAATATACTGGTATGATATAATGGCAATCATAGTCTGTCGAAAGTCATCAAGACATCTAAAATAAGAATAAATAATATAATATCAGCTATTTAACTTCAATATTTGTTATACTATCTGTACTGTCGCCGATAAGCGTTTGATTGATGGCTGCATGTTGAGTCTTTAGGAAATGAAAGCACTAACAATGAAAACAGCACAACGGCGATGTTCAGTATTTGAGCGCAGATCAAAAACAACGAACTGTAAAGAGAATCTGACTATTAAACACTTACGAGCACACGTCAAGTTAGATAGCGGTGGATACCACATGCCGTCGTAACACTTTGATGAGTTTCGTCCTATCGGTGAGTAACCGTCTTGACAATGTAAATTTACGTTGTCGCCGTGCCTTCCACTTGCATTGGCAAACAATCCATGCAATGTTCTGTTTGGTCTAGGGCAATCACCTTCCAAATGATGGAAATTGGAATCCATGAATTGTACCCAACAAAACATATATATATGAAAACTGAAACTTAAAGTCATAACGGCGTTTACAATTTCACTGTGCTTGGTTTTGTTCGGTTTAGACCGTTTACACATCGAACACCAGTTATATATCGCTAAAAGTAAATGTTTGGATCGTCCGAACTGACAGAATATTCAAAAGTCAAACTTTTAGCAGAACATTATGTATGGAGCTTACGTAAAATGATAACCTCGCCATGTACCTTTATGATGTCATTCGATTTGTCTAGGTACAGAGGTCTACTAAAGTAAATATGGCAATCTCTCTCTCTCTCTCTCTCTCTCTCTCTCTCTCTCTCTCTCTCTCTCTCTCTCTCTCTCTCTCTCTCTCTCTCTCTCTCTCTCTCTCTCATCATTGATAACAGAAAAGTGATTGTCTCCGCTTCAATGATGGTACATGGACTGATCCATTTTACCGATTCCTTGCGCTTCTCATCTTGATGAAACTTTGTGTCTCAACCTTTCATCTTCATTGCTTTCACACACATTTGCTAATCTGAAGAGGTAGAGCCTGCATAAATGTTTTTAATTGTCATATTAATATCTGGTGTATGTTTGTATTTGAACTTCGACGTTGACTAAAGTTACTCACGGAGACACTTCACATTTGAAAGGGATGGTAACCACGTTCCGTTGTAACAAACTGAGGAATTTGATCCAATCAATGTGAAACCTTCGTCACAGAAGACAGAAACCCTATCGCCATCCCTTCCAAACCGTTCTATGGAAACTCCAGCTGGCATTTCTAGTGGAATTTGGCATCTCACTGCAAGACGAGATTCATTGGCAAAAATCATCATTGTTTTAAAGGTTTACCTTTACACGGAGGCAAAAACATGATGCTAAGCATTTTTGCAAAGTTTGAAAAGACTTTGCTTCAAGTTACCTAACATACTATTAGAAAGAGTGCAGAACGTTTGCCTACAGTTTAATATAGTATTATTAAGTGGTTTGAATGTTGATGTTATAAAAAGTTTACTTGAAGATCGCATATCATAACAATACAACAATCATTTAATTTAAATAAAGTTGTACTTTGCAAAGAGAGCACTTTTAGTAAAGCCAAAAAGAAATTGTGCTGTTCCAATAACATGGTTTTCAAAAATATGGTAGGTAGGTCGGCAGGAATTTTTTCCCCGAAATATATTTATTTTTAAATATGAATTTTTCAGGGGTTCAGGGCGTCCAACAGTGGCCACAACATTTCCAGAAAAATGTATCATACATATACATGTAAAAGGGAAAAAACCATAAAATACATCCTTGTTCAAGCAAAAATCAAATGCCAAGTAACGAACGCGTGGTTTTACGGGTTCTTTCTTTCTTTTATTTTTACTTCCGTGTTTACGTAGCTCTATAAAGTAAGGGTTGGCAGGTAAAAAAAATAGGGCAAGTCAGGTTATCGGAACAGCAGAATTACTTTGTTCGGCCTATACCTTGTTGTGCTCGTTTCTATCACAGAAATCTTATGATATCTTACCTCTTTGATCTGGCTCTGGTTCTTGTGTCGGCATTACTGTTGTTGGAACTGAAATAAAAAATAACCAAAAGTGTTATTGCACTTGGCCTTTGTTAAACAAATTTGAATTACGATCATTAATTTACAATGCACCTCGAAAGTAAAAGCCTTTAACTTTTGCGCAAACTTTCCTCAACTTATGAAACTAGGAATGAAAATCAGGGGTCACAGTACAATGTTTGGAGCTAATGTAATCAAATTACTAATTCAAAATGGCCGTCATTCCTGTCCTGACTTTACGTGGAAAATAAAACTTTTGATTTTCGACAAACCAAGATGACAAAACATATTTCTTATTCCAAGAAAGCACGTGTGCTAGATTAAGAAAGAATTGTAAAAATTTCAGTCGGAAAATCTGTTCCGGAGGCGCATTCCACTTGATTACTAAGTACAATTTAAGTACAATTTCAGTACAATTCAGAAAAAAAGATGCCGATTTCATGAAAGATAATGGTCACGTGGTCGCCTTGAATAATGTAATGCGTACAGTTACTGCCAATGAGAAATGATATTTGAATTGCAACTCACCAACCAGGACGAACTCCACCGTCTCCGTGTTGACAGCCAGTTCCTGGAAAGCTTCGGTCTTGTTGAGTCCTTCAAAGAACGCTTCGGCGATGTCAGTCTCCATGATCTCAGCTTCGTCTTCTACCACAACGTCGTACGTGACTGCGACACTACCCTTGCTGTGAATTGGAGGCAAACGTGAACGACTTAGGATGGCAAAATTGATATTGTGGGAAACGATTTCAAACTTGACTAACTTCAAGATGTTGTTTTGCTGCCGCTTGTTTCGACATCGTTCTGGAACTGTACATATCGTGGCTCAGATATAGGTAAGAGGCCAACCGTGAATGTAGTTATTATAAGCAAATCGTGTGTTTAAGCGTAAAGGTATTTTTTGTCAACATCATTTACAAAGTCCATTTTTGCGAACTTTCTTGATTTGGTTCAACTGTTACGGGGCAAGACGCATAAAAATAATGATGGCATTATACTCACGTAAAAGAGTCAACGTTTATGCAGTCCACCTGATCGGCTATCGAGGTTGAATTGAAAAGCGTCTTCAACTAGATGAAGTAAGAAATTAAAAAGAAATCAATGACACATTATTTCTTCTTCTTTACTCCGAAGTAATTTAATGCTGCATTAATTCGGTACACATGTCGGCAATCAAACTGCTTTGATAAAATACGGCATTTTGTATACTGGGCTCACAAGCGCTCGTTAGCTGGGTAGTCTGCTAAATCGATCGATTTTCTACTTGATCTATCGATCCCATAGTCCATATTCCCGCCACTGTAACCTAAAGTATTTAGTATTCGGGAGTATTTAGGTTGCAGTGGCGGGCATATTGACTACGGTATAGATAGATCGAGAGTAAATCAATCGATTTAGCAGACTACCCAGCTACGAGCGGATATAATACTATACAGACATCATGTATATGTATGATAGTAAAAATTCCTATCTCAGGTGAGTACCTTGTAAGATATCTGTGCAGCAGTTTCACCAAATTCACATGACCTTGAATCCACTAATTCATCATTCCATTCAATCCCTGCATCGATGACCTAACGTTGATCTGTACGATGGTCCGGTCACTGCGTTCTCACACGATCCCTCGGTGATTGTCGGAGGGCATGTAGGTCTGAAGGTAGACTTTTCGGGAATATCGCCCTCTACTGTTGAGTAATCCACGGTCTTTTCGCTGCGCGATGGACTGCGAGCTCCACCGTCAAGCGGTTTGTCGTCGTGCCACATAGGTTTTGTTGTTTCATGTCTAGCATTTTCGTCTTCTGGTGCCGGCGTAGATTGTCCTGGGGAGTGACCAGCGTAACAGTTATTGCATAAACTGATGAATACGGAATGCTTAAGAAACTTCGTTTTGTTTCATCAGATACATGCTATCAGTGGTGTTAAAATGAGAAATTCACCCAACGCAAATGTGTTGAAAGTTAATTTTCAAATACAGAAAAAAACAACAGAGAAACATAGTACACAATTTTAGGCCATGATTATTGTCTATTGATAATAACTCAACGGTTGATTTGCATATTCAAACATTGTTCATTAATTTGTGCATAAAGCAAACGATAAACGGAAAATTATAATGAAATTATCTTGTTAGAAACGTGATAAGGGAGCTGGAAACACGCTTGCAAAGTCGATATAAATATACGATCGAATACATATTTATTGTGAAATACACAAAATATAATAAATAATGCTACATACCCACACATATTGGAACTATTCCATTCCAGCGCCCATTATGGCAACGGATAACTTCCATGCCGACAAGCACAGTTCCAAGGTCACACTCGAAGAAAAACTTAGTTCCCTCCGGAAATTCCCCGGGCCCATACTCGGGACTCTCTGGCATAGGAGTGGGGCGGTTTCTCATAGGTTGATCATCGAAGGGGTCCCCTATGAAACCGTTTGATACTGACATATCGGACGGATATTCAGAGAAGGACAGTTGCATGTCGCTGTCTTGTGGAGGTGGTCTTCTCTCATCTTCTGTTGGGGGATTCATTGGCATACGGGTACCAGCTGCGGAGTCTGGGAAAGGGGGCCGCATGCCTCCCTCTTGGTCCTGCTGTCCTCTGTCATCTTGTCGCTCTGATTGCGATTCACGTTCATTGTCAGATTGTCCTTCGTTTCCTTCAGGTTCGGGTAGGGGCAAATCTATATTATTCATAGGGTTCTCAATGGGACTCTGCGGTCGTGAGTTACTATTAGGAATTCCAGGTGCATCGAACTGCGTTGATCGTTGATCATTTTCGGACTCTCCGCCCTCTCGTCTCTGCTCTCCGCCATCAGAAGTGCTTTGTCCTCTGTCGCGCTCGTGTAGAGGCAAATCTAAGTAGTTCAGATGGCTATCGATGGGATCAATGGGCACAAGGACATCAGACTGCCATGACATATCGTTTTCTTGAGGCCATTCAAGTTCATCCCGTCCCGGCTGCCACTCTGGTTTCCTTTCACTGTACTCAAGTTCGTTTTCGCCATAATGCTCCTCTCCCTTATCTGGTCGTGAACCGTCCGCATACTTAAAGGCGTCGAAGAACTTTGAGGGCACATTCAAAATGAAGAACGGGATAACGTCGTCGGCGTTTTCCGGAAGTGTTGGCCGCATACACGTTCCTGTAAGTGACATACTAAATATTTGTTTCTGCAAAAACTTTCAAGTTTTCTAAGTTCTCCGATTAGAAATCAAATATCAATAATTAAGTTTGCCGATGAGTTGCGCACTTACCGATGCATGCCGGGAGAGGAGAACTCCAGCTGCCATCAATGCATTTCATAAAGCGATGACCGTGAAGCTTGTAACCGTGGCGACATTCGAATTCCACCCATGATCCTGCTTTGTAACTTGGTTTGCCGACCTGCATACCGTGGTTAGGTACGCCTGGATCGCTGCAGTGCTCTGTTGCGAATTGAAAGAAGCGTTTAAAAGCGTTGAGCGTTTAAAATGTCAATAACTGGAAAGTATCGAGGTTTTATACGGAACTTTTTATAACGTCACAAATATGGTGATTTATAATGAATTTCTAAATAATCAAATGGGGAAGCGTTAACGGACAAACAGACAAAAGGCCGTACAACAGAATATTCTTTAAAGCTATGCCGATTGTTTCCAAACTTCTGGTGTAATATTTTCTGAACATCAAAAGTTGTGAATAATTTGCACACTAAAGACTGGCAAACTTTAATCTTCAAATCGAAACCAGGTATTGGCGTTCATTCTGCTTTTGCGTACCATAAAGGAAAATATTTCATGGCCATTGCAATAGTTTTTATTACAGATTCAATGCAAAAAGGAAGAGGAATGAATTAAGAAAAGTCAGTTTTCATGGGTAACGTAACGGAAGTTTATAAAAATGGCCGTTAAACCTGTACTGCTAATATAGACTTATGTATTTATTTATTTAGTGTGGAGAAATGAACGGCGTACGACGACCCATTTCTTCAATCTTCTAGCGATCTTTATTTATAAAACTGACAGCTACCACCAGCAATGCACAGATTGCTTTCTTCAGGGAAGGCAATCTCCCCTGGGGAAGGCAATCCGTGCATTGCTGAAACACTTCGTTTTATAAATAAAGATCGTCTTTCGTCTTTCATTTCTCCACACTGTGTCGAGACTTTGCTGTACGTCCGCTTCTTCCTGATGACTTTAATAGTTGGAGAGGACTGAACCTATTTCTTGGAATTCTATTTATTTATTTATTTATTTATTTTTATTTATTTATTTATTTATTTATTTATTTATTTATTTATTTATTTATTTATTTATTTATCTATTTATTTATTTATTCATTCATTCATTCATTCATTCATTTATTACTCATCCAACAGGCGAACCAAATTAAAGGATGAGGTACCAAAACCACTACCCCAATGGAGCAGTGAGGAGTAAAGTGCCTTGCTCAGGGACACAACACCGTGCTAGAGTCTCGAACTCACCGTCCAATAGTGAGTCCGTTACTTTTGACCTTCCAGGTCTCGAAACTCACCATGGTACTCTAACCACTAACCCACGGTGGCTCCTCAAAAAAAAACTATTTTGCAACACTGCCTCTGCGCCAACGTACCAGAAATCAGCTTAGCAAGGGACTTTCCCCTGTGATTAAACATCAAAACAACCTTGAAGGGGCTTACAGAAGGGATTAGGTTTGCTGTAACCAAAATATAGTATATTCTACCTGGAGAGAAGAAGGTTAGGGACACAAGGAAGTCTTTTCCAGTATTTCGGAACAAAAAATGAACTGCTTAGAGTGGTCACCTGTCAACTCAAGTCTGCTGGCGCGACTTGTCGTACCGTGAGTCGAGCCAGGGCCCAGATTAACAAATGTAAATTTGTTTAGGCTTGTCACCAGGAGGGCATCGTTTTAGTCACAAATACACACAGCCGTTGTTATTTTTACCATATTCATCATCATCATCATCATCATCATCATCATCATCATATTGACTGATGTACAAGGAGCAAATGTATCGAAACAACTTACTGACACACTTCATGTGAAACGGCGGAGGAAACCATCTACCGTTACGGCATACCGATGCCGGTGGTCCTACTCGCTCGAAGCCTTCGTCACAACGAATGCTAACTTCATCTCTGTGTCTGTGTCTGTCACGTGATTCCACAAATACACCCCATCTGATTGGTTTCGGCTGTCGACAGTCGGCTGTAAACAAAACGATTGTTATTTCTTGGTTATGATGTAGGTTATCTTATTGTGTGAATATTTACTAAATAGATATTAAACATATTATACACCCCTTCAAGTTGTTTCTTCATGACGCCCTCGATTGTTGTGAAAGTTGAAAGCTTGCTCGGCTGTAAATTTTGATGTATTGTCAGTGTTTGTGGAATAAATTGTCTTGATCTGCTGAAAAAAAATCAACCAAAGTGTGTCTCAGAAATTTTAAAACTTTGAATTTCTTAAACAATTTTTATGCCAGAAAAACTTCCAGAGTGATGAATTTAACGCTAGTCTATTTCTTTGAAATTGTGCTCCGAAAAAACTAAGCAAGATATAAAAAAATCTGAGACACACTTTGAAAGAACGTTGTGACAGCTTGCATTCCAGAAAGTTTGAGTCAGATATTTGAACTATTGAGACAAAACATAGGGAAAACCGATTTTTGAAAGGTTATACAATTCGCCTGTCACGTGATGTTTATGTAAACAATGGTGACACTGTGGTAACCAAATGTTCCCCTATATCCAGGCTTTCTAGGCTTTCAGAAAATATACAATTTACGGGGGTTACCAGAGAATTGTTATATTTAAAGGTGTCATTTTGTTCTTAGAACCTGAACTTCGACGAAATTTCATCTGCCGTTATACATCTTGGTCAAAGCGAAAAATCAGAAAGTGATAATCTCCCCTAAATCTCGGTCTTCCAAATATATCCTGATATGAAGTGGTTAACGGAATTGAACTTCTTCCCTAGCGCAACTTACCTAGACATTTCATGCGCCATAGCTGCGGTTCCCACCGACCGTGTCGGCACGTCGATCTATCTGGTCCGACCCTTGAGTAGCCCGGATGGCAACGCAAAGTGACACTGGTACCCTCTGTCAGAGGGCGATCGAAATCTTCTAGAATTACCAAGTCTCCGTGTCGACGACGTGGAAGCTCTACACATTCAAGAGGTCTCAAATCTAAAAGAATATAGTACGAAAGTCGATTTGAGCGCAATTTCAGTCTTGTTATTATAACATCTGTTGTCGAGAATAAAGTTATGCAGTGTATGATGCAAGTGTATATGGTGACAACAGCATAAAATGCACTGATCGCTATTGTACGTTGTCTGTACAGTTTGGGTTCACTCATGAAATGGGAATCCCCGGAATAAATGAATATTTAATTGCACACTGAATGCATTTCCGATCCGAAGATAGGACAACGACAGGACGTTTTGCCCTGTTTGTTCGCAGACCTGACGATAATACCCGACATGCATTCAAATTACTTACAAGGTAGGCAGCAAATATTATCTTTCAAGTTTTGCAAATACGATGTTCTTGCTAAATACTGTATATATGGGAATGTGACTTCCCTTCGCGCAAGGTTTTGCCTACCTAGATGCAAGATACTCGGAAGACCCTCTTAATTTTAATGTAGCCCCTGGCTTGTGTATTTTTCCTGTCGAGGTCGAAGTTCGATGTCTTAACGCAATGTATGCAGTGGCAAGCGAGTTTACTTTTGAGGTAGGACTTTCCTATCAGCACTATATTTACTCTAGCATTCCAAACCTTCCCTGGCGGCCATTAGCAAGTTTTCAAACACTCCCATTCATTCAATGTGGGAACGTCCCGTGCCATCGCCGAGTCCAAGTTACACAATTGTCACAATTGTGTAATCTAAACTCGACGATGGCACGGAACGCTCTGACTTCGAGTGCAACAATGCGCAATTCCAGGGTTTGTTGCTAAAGTGGATTTACTGACACAGGATTTCTATCACCACAAAATACCCTTCCGTCACGTTATTTTTTCAAGGGATTATATCCAATGGAGAGCCATAAGAGTTAGTGACATCAAGGTCTGCTGACATTATTCGTATCGAAAGGAACAAGTAAAATCTGTCCAAAGTGATATAAGTACAAAAGGCTTGAGAAAGTTGATAGATCAACCATTTCGTGTACAAGGATAGCTTTAAACATTCATTGGATTATTGAGAGAGAAAACATGTTTTTTTCGGTTGTGGTTGTTTCGGTTGTGGTTGTTGTTGTTGTTGTTGTTATTTGCATTTAAAGAGGTTTTATTGGTATTAGTATAAGGCTACGATGCTCAAAATAAGGAAAGTAAACGCAAAGTTTGCACTCAATTATCAGACATCGTTGAGCATTTGAATCCATCAAAACATTGTATCGCTGGTTTATCTTTCCCAATTATAGTAATTTGAATTCGTTTTCTAGGCGGTAGGTGTGTTGCGACTTTTAGCAAAGTCATAGTAAATGATAGTGTCACTTTGCTGTAAGTATGGGATGCAATTACAGCGGGGCTTTTCCAATAAAAATCCTTACAGTCACGCGTATGCCTGATCTGATAACATGTGACCAAATCCCCGCAGCCAGCGTCGTCTTCAAGTGTGAAATGCCTCTCATTTCATTGGGCGCGCGTATCGCTAGAGCAGGCGACGAGCAGACGACTTCCTTCGTGCGTTATGTATTATTTATTGCATACATTAAAGTGCTGTCTGTCCACATTCAAGATAATTCAGAATCACGCAAACGATAAGCTATACCGAGAAAGCATGAACAGATAAGCTATTCACCGCGTGTTTTTGAACATTTTAACGGTTATCCATAGAAGCGTGATTTGCATCAAAATGTGTACCTTTGAACACAGCAGGCATTGGAGACATTCCATTAATTTGCCCTTATTGGTCTTTGACATAGCTTTTCCTTCATTGTTACCCTGTGTGTGCGCTTGTAAAAATTAAAATTAAGTTGTGTACCTATCATTGCAAAAGTTCTTTCATTGTTAATCGTGAAAATAATAGCAGCCCGGTGGATATTGTATGTATGTATGTATGTATGTATGTATGTATGTATGTATGTATGTATGTATGTATGTATGTATGTATGTATGTACGTACGTACGTACGTACGTACGTACGTTAGTATGTATGTATGTATGTATGTATGTATGTATGTATGTATGTATGTATACATACATACATACATACATACATACATACATACATACATACATACATACATACATACATACATACATACATATATATATATATATATATATATATATATATATATATATATATATATATATATATATATATATATATATATATATATATATATATATATATATATATATATAAGCCTATTCCTGAGACAGAACAAGTACCATCTTTCTCGAAATTTACCGAATAATTCAAAGAAACATTACACAGCAATAGTTGTATTCTCGTTCTTGTTTAACGTACGTTTCCGTTCATCGAACCCGAACTGTTATCATTATACTGATTGCACGGTTGCAAATATGTTTCTAGAGGGGCATACAGAAGAAATCACCATACCAGCTATAGTTGTAAGTACTCTCTCTGTGACAGCAGTACTACCGATGGTGACTTCTTCGACTGTTGCGAAATCATCAGTCACAGTTGGGTCGAGTTCTGTTCCCAGCTCCTCTGCAGTGACGTCATCTGGGAGCTCGGTGACGGCAAACCGGTCAGGTAGGGTGGCTGTCAAGAGAGAAGCAATATCATAGTCTTAACAAGTCTACATTATACAAGTCTCCAAGGAGTTTTGATTTTCCCTACTAATGTGCGAAAGGAAAATGTAAAGCTTAAACTAAAATTCAAATGTTTGCTACATGTAAAACAGGCGAAGAGTTTTCACTTCTCCCTGTCTTAAATATATAGTTAGCGCAAAGACTGCACGTTAATCAAACTCCCTTGAATGCGCCTCGGGAACATACGTTAGGACTCCCAAACTTATACAATTCTTTTCTGATCTTTATAGGGGCTCATTTTAAAGCTCTTGCAGTAACAAAAATTTCACGGTCTTCGAAAATGATTTTTCAGTAGAGTTAACACAGGGATGGTGGCCATTGTGAATTTCAGATATCGTTAAATGTCAGGCAAGTTGTTTCTCTAGAGCCCAAAATATGAACGGTGACCTCTGATTTTTATTGTTGATTTGGTAAGAGTGTGATTGAACGTTTCATTTAGGAGCAGGTTTGAGCAAAAGTTAAGTCTTTCACTTTCGAGGCGCGTACTTATCATCACCTCATCGGCTATGTGCATTGGTATAGAAACGGTCGTTTTAAGTTGAAAGTCGAAATCACAATAATTTTAATCGTAGACAGTTGGAAAAAGGAAACAATAATCTCTGGTTTAATCGTCTAACTTTATTGGTCACACTCTCGTCATAATTTCTAGCCTTAAACGTATGGATGATATGTGGTTAATGATCGTATTCTTTGCAAAGTTCCCTACTCTTACGTGCGTTAGTTTTACCTGCATGCACAGATCTAAAGCTCAGGCCTGCGTCAGCCGTGTAAATTCAGAACCTCAGCGCTGACGAAGTGCGAAAGCCAAACGTATACGTCTGTCCGCACACATCACGTGCGATCTTGCGACCACTTGGAATTAAATGACTCTCACTTTTATTTACCGATTTACAAAGACTACTGTCTATGATTGTGATAACGGTTCCGCAGCACACTGAATGAACTCCCACTGAGGGTGATTATCTGCTGAGACACAGAATGGGTGTTAAGCTTATGCAAATCTAATTGTGATGCTATAATCACACAACAAAAGAAAGTGTGCTCGTGTCAACTTTAAGGGGGTAGCAACTTCATCATGGGCTTATCTACAATAAAATCGTTGGATTGCAATGTGCCAAGTTGTTCCCAGGCTGTTTTCATTAGCCATGGCTAGTTATTACATGACTTAGAGTGAAAGAGTGGAGCAGAAAGATAAATTCTACATGCAATCAATGTACGGCTGTAATATTCGATGGCCTGTCTTCAAAAAAATTCAGAAAACGTCGGTGTATTTGCGTAGAGGTCCTGGACTTCAGCCAAATATTTCAAGGACGTCTTGCCAAACGAATATTCGAACTTGTCTAAATATTTCTCAGCGAACTGAGTGGTGAAGATCTTTTTGTCTCTCCACTCAGGGGGGTTTACCCTTCGTTATATCAGAGTTCGCAGTGTACACACACCGTGTATTCATAGTGCTCGGTGTTCGTGTCAACATTCGCTCTTTGTGTAATTACGTAACTACCTCAGAGACACACTGCCAGGTCGATTTCAACCTTTGCTTTTTGTGCCCGGCTTCAAAAATTCGACTTATTAATCATAATCACAAGGTCATCTATTTCATAAAATAACAGTCAAGGTTACCTATTTCATAAAATAATAATATTTGCTCCCGCTGTCTCTTTCTTATGAAATAATTGAAACTTCACTCAAGGCCAGCCCATTGCAATGAACGGTGGCGTGATGATGACCGCAAGGTATTTACATTCCATTTTTTTTGAAGACCATAAAACTAATATTAATAAGTAAACAGTATTACAAATTCAATGATCTAGAGATTTATTACTTTTTATTTTTGCCCATATTTACACTTTTTAATGCCAATTTGTACATCCCCTGTGAAATTTCTATTTTTGTTTAAAAATAACGATTGTTTTGCATCTTTGTTTGATATACCAAACAACATATCATTCACCCTAGTATCTTCATCAACACCATTTTGGCATAATGTTCTTCACTCTGAATCTAACAACATATCCCACAATTTTTTTAACACATTTAAGATGTAGATTTTGCGACTGATTTTATCGTCTGATGTGAGTTGTGCCAATCGGTATCTGTTCGTTGAAGTTATTCAAACCGAACTGAATGACGGGAGCTAGACTGAATAACAAAATGCTTGAATTTAATATGGTAGATGTGTGCGGCGGATGAACTATGTCCAAAAGTACATCAAAATGTTATTTATTGCTGAAAACGACATTTTTGAAAACTTTACGCCGACTATCTTTATCAAAGATGGTATGTCGGCGTAGAGGAGACTGTGCGTGGATATCAAATTTGCTGTGGGCAATTTTGATTCTGTTTGTCATTTCAATACGGATGGATGGATGGAACGAACTGATTTGAAACTCTTCGGGATAAGAGGTCTTGGCGTCTGTCGTTGATTCGCAGGTTTGCTCTGTGGTATATTATTCACAGATAATTATGATAATTGACATGAATGAATAATTACAATTGATTTTATCCTACCTGTTATACCGTAGTGAAATGTCAAAATCCACACAAACACCACAAGTGTCAGAGTCCTGGTAGTGGCTTTCTGCGACATCTCCATGGCAGGGTCCGAAATCGTGACAACCACCCTAACTGCCCTGGTGTCTGACGGCGTGTGCTGGGCCTTTGAATACCGCTATCGCCTGTGCCTGGTACTCGGCGTTCAGGTGTCTTACTTAATTTCAGACACGCCCATAGACAAAGAAAAGTGTAAGGGAGTCGTGTTTACTTTAGTCAATGGATCAATAGTGTATCCAACAATGCGCGGTGTAACATCGCTCGAAAACCGGGTCGGGCTTTTGTTCTCGCGCCACCGCGATGAACTCACAAGCGGTGCTCTGGGAGAAAGTGAAGGTTTATCACAAGCGTTGTTGACAGTGTGTGGTGAGTTTATCTATTGGAATGTCTTCTCATAGTTGTCATCGATTGTCTTGAGTCAACACTTGCTTTCAAATAAAGTTACATCGTTATCTTCCAGAATGCAACATTCGAAAAATAGGCGTAAGCATAATAGTTTCTCAAACGAAGAAAAACATAATTCATGTCTTCTAGATATTGTTTATTTGTTTAAGTGGAGAGGAAGAATTTGACCTTTTCGCACAGGATTTATGTGGAGAGAAAGCGTGACAAGTGATGATGAATTTTTTAAAAATGTCCTGTCAGAACAGGTTATCAAATAGCAATACAAGTATTCTTTAGCACAGCGATAAAAGTATTCTTTAGCACAGGAGAGCGTGTAGATTCGTATAATTGTTTTGAAAGATTAAACGAAACTGATTTTAGAAAATATAATTATTGATCTCAAGTCAACCACAGAGCTGAAAGGGCGCGTGGCTAAGATGGGCAACACAGACCTGTTTTAGGGAAATCGATTGACAGGGAAGTATGCTGAAAATGGCGACTGGACAGTCTACAGGAACATACCGACTAAAAGTAATGATATGTCGAGCTGGAAGGAATTAAACTATACAACCATAATCCTGATCAGAACAAATATTACAGACATCCTACATCAATATAGTACTACTTCACGCATACCAAAAAAGCATTGTCAGATGTTTTTGTAGATTCTGTCTAGTTAAGTTGATTGTGCATAGTTTTTACCTTTCTTCGTTTTTTTCACAGGATTTGTTGGCTATTTTTTTTCTGAATATATGATATTACTACATGACCCCAACTCTTAGTTTGAGGACATTTTCAATTGTTCAATGTTTTAATTACTCATCACGTTTGGCTTTACCGACCTTTTAAAAATTAGAAATGCCTGATTTACTCTACGGTGATTCTTTGATAAGGACAAATTACAATTTCGATTTTGTAAAAAAACATTAAAGTACATTAACTCCTTATTCTTCAAAAGGTGTCGACACAAACATGCCAAAATGTATCGTAAAAAATTGAATGTTAGAAAATCTAAGTCGAAATAAGAATAAACTGTGATCTTATCATGGACTGTCAAAATATATAACTTGATATCAAAACAGTTATTCATGTTGACACGTTCTCCTTAATTTAATGTTCTTAGAAGAAATACTGGACTTAAATTATTGTCCCCTGTGCAATCATCAACTCAAGGCTGGCAACCCTTTCCCAGAAAAGGAATGTAACTAACTCAATCCAATGAGAGGTTTGGTCTCATACTAGACTTCTCAGGGTCGAGTAGGGTTTGTACGGACACGAGGGAGGGACACTCGAAAACGAAAGAGCCACCATTTGCGGGAAACAAGCTTTACGGGTGTACAGGTTGAACTTTTTTCAGTATTTCTCGTCGTTAATTCCCCAGTATGATTTTTAAATCGTGCTACCCGCAAAATACTCGAAAACGAAAGAGCCACATTTTGCGGAAACAAGTCTTTACGGTGTACAGTTTGAACTATTTTCAGGTATTTCTCGTCGTTAATTCTCCAGTGTGATTTTTAAATCGTGCTACCCGCCAAAATACTCGTCATTCTATTACGATCAAAGCACGAACACAAACATACAATAAACTTATTTGTATAAATACAATATTGCTTATTTATTCGGGTTCGGCATTTGTGTTACAAATTAATTTCCATCACAATATGTAATCCCCCATTAAAAATTATCTTTTGTTGACATTTAAAAAAATAATTCATATCTTAGTTACAGATACATTTTTTTTACAATTAATGTTAATATTATACATGTAAGTTAAGTAGACTTGTAAACATAACAAGGAAATACAACAAAACTCAAGATCAAATGTAATGTTATATGTTTGATGATTATGCAGATATATATGATCACGTGACACTATGAATGGACAGGAAACAAAGAAAATTCTGCGCTTGAGTTTTGTCGTATTTTTGTACGTTGTCCTTGTGAGATTAACCAATGCTGGAGGTTTGCCTAAAAGTTACTTCGATTGCATAAATACACATCAAAATGTTTTCAATAAATACAATCTTAAAATATTATTTATCACTGGTTCAGAACAATACAACTAGCGACAAACTACCATATTGTCGAATGCGTTATTTTGGCTGATACAAAACAACGCTCACATTAGATGTTCTCCCGTTGCCTTCGGTTAATGAAAACATATACATACTGTACATAATTACGTAATATAGAAAAAGTGAGATGTCTGGAACACAATAATGAAATTTGCTTAAACTTATTGTAATGCTTTCAGTTTCATACACGCAAATTCAAATTGCATAATGATACAGAAAAATATAATAAAATAGTAGTATGTAAAATTCAATGATACACTTTGTGTCTCAAAATAGAAAGTCATTTGTATGAACATGTGTGACTAACAATATTACCGATCGCGAATATTAAAAATTAATATTTTCCGTAGATCTACGATATAGCATTTATTGTGCAAAGCAGTAAATATGTGAAAAGGTCCATTTAGCCATTCCTGAGTGGGTTAATGTAATATCAGTTACTCTAATTTCATGAACGCTTATCTATTCTTTTACATCTCAAATAGATTCACATGTTTAGTAGCATTTCCATAATTTGTAATGTTTGTTAATTATAGTCACTTTGCTTCGGTTCCTCAAATCATGTCGAAACGCGTTATGTTTAACTTGTCAACAGTTCATGCTTGTGTAGTTTAACGTTCACCTAGATTGTTGGCAAATGACTATTAGTCCTCAGCAAAATAAATTCCATTGATCTAAATTCAGTTGACAAGTATGCAGTGTATTTCAACATACTTGAAGGAGTCTGAAACAGACGTAAATGTAATCGTTTTCTGGGTCAAAACAATACAAATGTTGTGAATGTTATCCCCTCACACGACTAAAACTACTCTTTACTGCCATGCAGTGTATGATGACGTTTACATACACTATTCAAAGATAAATTAATTGTTTTCAGTTCTCGTTTCTCTATACTCTGCATGCTCACGTTCCATATATACGTTAAACGCAGAGGCTGTCGCATAACTAGTTTCGGAATGAATAAAATCGAATCGAACTTTTGTAATACTTGAAATTTTGCTGTCAGATAATAGTGACAAGGCTTTGACGATATACCAGGTAACATGGTAGCTTCGTTAGACAGTCCTGAAGCAGAGTACCTGGAATGCACGTAATACCAAGTGTGTGCGAACTAGAATTTATGCAAGTGGAGCAATAGAACTGACAACTTCTTTAAAGCAAGTCTGATTTAGTGCGCCGTTTTTGGCGCTCTTATTCTACATTCCGGAAAATCATTTGTAAAAAAATCTATAAAAAGGACAAGTATTGAGACATTTTAGAGTCGTATGTAATGTTAGTCTTAAAGAATGCTGTAATAAAATGCTTCTTGACAAGCTATAACCGAACCTAATCATTCGTAGCAAATAAATAGATGGAACGGCAGTAAACGATATGATTTGACCAAGACAAGAATTTTAAATGATTGCCTGAGCTCTTGATAATGCATCCAAAGACAATATCATCATAAATACAACTCTCAATGGCGAGGACTTAGATATATTTTGCAGAGTTTTTCCCATCGTGATGTCATGAATTACGTCACAGTATGATGCCACATTTTGGGAAATGCACGCCTATACACTGTATTATTTCAAAAGTATTATTTTCAATAAAATAAAGGCAAAAGGGTACGTTCGCTGAAATTAAGATTATTTGCATAGTACTGTTTGATTAAAATCAGCAGCCTTCACTGCTGTCTTTTGCAAATGGCCATGTTTTCCTCTGTACAGTTCTATTGTGGACCATGCGTGATATGTGATCAAACTTGTGTCTCAATGAGACATTTCCAAAACTGAAAAAAAATCAGTATGTATCATTCTACTCTGTTAAACACGAACGTTTTTTGTTAAAATGTGACCAAATTTACAAATAAAAAGGCCATACTTCCGCACGGAAATTTGTTTGATATGTAATATTAATAATCAGAATCACGCTTATTTCATCCTAACCAGAGCAGAATTAATGTTGATCGTTCAATTATATCATATTTACACCCTGATACGAGCGCAATAGTACTGATTGTTTAGCGCCCAGAGCGCACTCAAATAACAAAATAATGTCAGTGTAATAACTTAATGAAATAAGCTGCAGCGGAATATAAAAATACGATTTTGAACAATCAATTAAGCAAATAGATATTTCACGGTCTTTTTAAAACTCTTGATAATCATTTCTTGTCTTCCGTCCTATATTTGTAGATTCTTCAATCAAAAGTTTTGGCAGAGCCTGAAAAGTGAACGATTGTACAAGTTAATGTTATCTTGTACACAATACGGCTGCAGAGCAAGTCGGAATATTTTATCATTTTCAATATGTGATTTGGGCGGGAAACTAATGTCTGTTAGACATGTGACTCGCTCAAATGTTCAAGATCTGCACAAATTCTGTAATCTCGATCTGTACTTCCGAAAAAATGATCCATAGCTACTCTAAAATGTATTAAGTCTCAGGTCCATGCCTTAACGTGCATGCGAGTAACGTCGATTCATTACTATTACACATTTTCCGTTATGAAATACCAACATTTTCTAAAAATAAATCTCAAAGCATCCTTGAGCTTTGTTTCCATGCAAATAAAATTTCACCTTGTTTCAATTTGGATGAGTCTCTTAATAATTAAAATGTCCGCTAATGTCAAGGTAATAACTGACATTGTAAACAGGTGAGTCAGTAAGTTAAGTAGGTAACTAAACATGTATGTACTTGTATGCACGCTGCTGGACAAAACTAGTATAAAAGGAAATAAATTGAATGCCAAGAAGGTAAGCATTAAATAATGGCCTTTTCAATTCATTTCAAAAGATTTAACACCAAAAGTTCATGTAAGCCCTATCTATCTATCTATCTATCTATGTATTCTATCTATCTATCTATCTATCTATCTATCTATCTATCTATCTATCTATCTATCTACCTACTACTACCTATCTATCTATCTTTCTATCTATCTATCTATCTATATCTATCTATATCTATCTATCTATCTATCTATCTATTATGTACCTATGTATATATCTATCTGTCTATCATATATATATATATAGATATATATATATATATATATATATATATATATATATATATATATATATATATATATATATATATATATATATATATATATCAATGCAGTTTGAGAATTTTAAGGAGTTCGAGAAAGGGAAAGTGTTTCAAATAACTACTGCTGGCTGATGAGCACTGATTTCAAAGAGTGATAATGACGAATTTTACTGTACCTCAGATCCTGTAGCGACGTACGGCCTGATAAAGCCATGATCCGCACCATACATGGACTCGTAAGGCTCACCATATTCAAGTTTCGGCATTTTCGCTCGCATGTGTTCCTAGAAGGCAATACGTTGGTGACAAAAATAAGTCAGTTTAATAAAATTAAACTAGTGTTAGTAATTCACCTAATTTAAGACTGCTAATGTTGTTTGTTACTTGAAAACGTATTCTTAGCTAAATTTTATTCTATCAATATACTTCTGTTCAACAATTTTCAAGGCAACGTTTTTTGCTGTTTGTAATATCGCATGATAATTAATGTCCAAAAAGGCGACAGATCCAAAAATGGAATCAGAGTAACATTTTTCCTGATCAAACAGACTTAATGAGATCGAACACTTACATAGTTTTCAGGCGCTGCATTCATAACCTTGGCAAGATGGCGCATGCGCTCATCCATCTTCATAGTAGACTCTCCATTGCTGACGGTGATTTCACTCAGGGATTCGATATCTGAACCCGAACCCCAGTCCATTTGCGAGCGGTCGAATGCTAACGGTCTGTCTACCGTATAGGGCAGGTCCCGTTGCAAGGATGTCAAATACTGCCGCTGTTTCTTGCCGCTTTGTCTTTTAATGGCTCGGCAGAATGCAAAGCAGAATATGATAAGGGCTATCAACAGAATAAAGGCGGTAGTACCAAGAGTTGCGGCCAGAATTATCAATTGCCGATCGCTTGCTGTAACAAATAAAGGAATAAATAAATTAACTAACCAATAATTAATTAATTAAAATAAACACATGATCTCAACATATTTGTCAACCAGCAGTCTATCTGTATATCATCATATCTATCTAATCTTATGCCATCTATTGAGAATTAAACTTCTCGGTATCATTTCCAAAGATTAAAAGTCTATACGGGAATCTTATACTTACACGTACCTTCTGTTGGGGGTGACGTTGGCGGGGCAAAGGTTACGATACCTGCATATGAGAACATGATAAGAAAACACATGGAATTAGCTGTATTGGTGCTTAGAATGAATCCTGACCGTTGAAGTATGCTTCTGATCAAATCGATGAGGTGTAAAAATGTCTGATAAAATGACGTTAATCAACTATAACGTCTTCTGCTGGTTTTGTGCAAATCAGTGATTTATGTTTGATCAAGAATCTTTTTGAATGGCGTCATGGAAGAAGTCAACTATAATTCTGATTATCAATTAATTTATGACTGGAAACGAAGGAAAGGTCATTACTGACACTATCTGTTATTTTGTTGAGTAAGAAAATCTGCCTTCAAACACTAGTGAGCGTATTCTGTACAGTTTGTCGCGACCCTTTATCTGTCCTGACTCTTTCAAGAATTGCGTCGATCAGAAAACTTATGGTATAGCTTTCTAATTATTCAGCTCAAAGTCGGAAAGTGCCTTGAAACAACCGCTGTTTGCCGCGCTCAGAAACGATCGTCGCCTGTTTCTCGATTTCATCTTTTTCGCGTCTACTGACAAGGTCAAATATTGAATATTGGCATTACTAGATTTGAAACAAAACAATAGTGCCAGTTGATATTTAAGTTTCTTAAAAACAGGCTAAGCGCACCGAAATACGCATTTTCACACTTAATTATGGGATGGAGCACGCCCAGAGTTTTTTTTCAATTTTGTGCGCCATTAGTGGTAGAAGTTGAAATAAATTGCATTTGACCTTACGCCGACATGTAGACTGTACAAACATTTTGAATTTCAATCATATGTTCATATGTTCTAAAAGGATCAGTAAAGGTTTCATCATTTCTTACAACAGTTTCAGCTAAATAAGAGTCAGTTAGTTCAACTTTTCTCCGATGAACAACGCCGGAAATTGGAAGGACGTTTATGGTGAATTTTCGTAAAATTTAGAGCTCGTAAACGTTAGTTTACTAGAAATTGAGACAACGGATTTTTTGCATTCAAATAGCATATCATCCAGCTGGGATTTCAGAAATTAGTCATCGATGATCATTATAGTCACTTGATAAAATAGTTTTAATCAAATTGGTCCAAAATATAGACTTTAAGTAATTTGATTGCCCAGTCTACTACCAATCTAACAAAATCGCGACTTAAGTCACTGCTGTTATTCCGAGAGAGATCACATCGCGTATTTCACTTTCGTGACGATAGCTGTTCCCTGATTATTACATCTGCTAAGTTCACTTACGTATTTCATCCTGCACATGAGTCCCATTGAGAACAACTCCTTTATCCCCCGTGTAATTCGAAAAGACGTCTGTTTGATTGAGACCGAACAAGAATTGTTGCTCTACATCATCAGCCGTTATTTCTGTTTCGTTCAGTGGGATGGGAATATCCACTTCAACTTGAATGAGATCCTCGCCCGCTTCTGGATCATAAATACTCCTTTTTCTCCGACCACCCTCAGCTTTTGTCTCACTGCAGATACGTAAAAACAATGTAAAAAAATACTGATAACCTATCAAGAAATTACCGTCATTGCCATGTATAGTATCGTACAATTATTGTATTTGAAGATTGAGAACCATCTACTCTATCGTCAGATTCAAGTGACCAGTTTCAAGGGGAATCATCCGTGAATATTTTTTCTTTGGTGAAGTCATGTCAATCAAGTTCATAGCACTGCTAGCAAGGACCTCCAGATGTCAAAGTTCCAATCAGTTCAAAATGTTCATAGGACGCTAGTTGTTAATCAAACAACTTAATATACAATAAAGAGCGCAAAAGGCAAATCAAGCTCTCGAGAAAACTAGTAACTTGAGATAAGTTTCAATGAAAATAAGGCAGTCGACAACTTCTTCACCAGGTCTATGCCATGATGCGGCACAATCAAATATCAGCCAATCCTTTCAATTGGTAGAAATATACTGAATCTATATGAATCCCCTTTTTTATTCACTAACCATTCACGTACCTGAATGTGTTCACGTAAAAACAAGAGATCAGGTCTGCCAAGCTACCACCTGCACTTTTGAAGACAACGTCCATCTGTAATAGATAAAAGACCGTTATATTGTAAAATACTGTGGACGGAATAGTTGCTTGTACCAATGTACCAACTGAGAAATGTTCGTACTTGCATATCAAGGCATTGATCAAGCCAACACACGCCACTTACAACCCTTCGCAGTGGATCACACACAAAAATCATTTTACAATGTATTTTAAAGAATCGGTATTGTCTTTACACCCTGAAAAAGTCCATAAAAAGTCAGTATATAAATATACTCAATTTCTTTTCAGTAAACAATATCTCGAGGTACGAGAGTGAGGTTACAAAAGGATTTTATTAACCTATATGCAAATTTTCTAACTTATATAACAGCTTACTGTTTTGATCCATTATCAAACTCTAAATTATATTTAAAACCAAGATACAGTAAGAAGCAACGAGAAGTGAACAGAAGAGAGAATGCATTATAGATCTTATGGTGTTTTAAAGATCTGACTTATTGTAAAGCCAGTTTTTTTTTTTATTTTAGCAGTCCTTCCATTCAATAAGTACCCCTCCTGGAGTCATACTTGATTTATCGAATAACATTTGAAGCAGCAAACGGTTGGCTACTACAAGCCTGTACAGGGCAGAAGTGCCAGCAATACTTGAAACGTCTGAATTCACATCATACAGGGTTATCTTAATTATAAGAGCAAAGTCGATTTGGTTTTCACGAAATCTATTTCAATTTCTATGTGTATAAATGTACATCCATCGGCTACGCAATCAGAAAAAAGTATAGTAACTATAAATTTTCATGCAAAGCTAAATTTCTCCAAAAATGTTATGATACTTTGCGTACTAATTAGTCATAGCCTAAACAAGGGATTATGGGCCCGTGGGGCAGGTCACCACTTCCCTGACACAGGAGGGTAAACGGTCTCCTGCCTTGAGGGTACATATTCCCTTGATTTGGATGTAAAGGTTCTATTACAAATCTTACTTACATAGATTAATTTATTTTTTATTTATCAGCAAATGGAAATCATACGTTTTATTTCATGATAGATGAAAAACTAGTACTGTTGATAAAGCATAACGATTATCATCATCGAATTGCACCTTGATACTATTAACTCGGCGTTATGTTGTTATCAATTGTAATGCATAATGTTCAAAAAATGTTTTCCTATGTACAAATTGTATAACTTTAGTAATTTTAAATATTGAAGAAATCAAGTTGTAAATATTGCCTTGTCACTTTCAGTCAAATGATGACCATGCAGTTCGCAATGAGCCAAACATGTTACCACTGAGGAGCGTGCGATATTCGATATATAAGTGATGTAATTACGTGAAATTTTCATACATTTGGAGTAATGGTGAATCACATTGTTTTTATAGTCTGCCATCAAGGGTTTAAATAAGTATCAATGTAAATCGAGGGAACTAGCGTAATGTCGGATCACAGATCATTTTGCCAGAGTGAAGAATTGACAGTGTTTTCAAACAATGTTAACCCCTACAATAAAACGCGGTTTCTCTGATGTTCCTAAATGTAATAATTTTTTGTCAATCAAGATGAAACAAAAGCATCTATAAACATTACTTACTGCATGTCCAATGTTATTTGCGGTATCTTTAAAGTGGCAGCTTGTATCATCATCAAGGTCATCATTCCACACTATGCCTGCAACAAAGAGAACCATTCTAAATCGCCTGCTTTCAAGAACAACTAGGCAAATGTAGTCTGTCGGCTGGCAGGTTGTGGTCCTTGTTGCTCCTATGCTTGTTGTACCAGCTGCAGTTGAGATAGAAACAGCTGGCTGTGTTTCTGTTGTAGCTTGATCACTCGTCACATCAACTGATGTCCTATCACGTGTTGTTGAAACAGCTACAGATGTAGCAGCTTCTGTTTCTCTTGTTGGTGTGGAAGGCACAGATGATGCAAGTTTCTGTGTCGAACCTGATGTAGTTCCAACTGCAACTGTTGTTCCAGCTGCACTTGATTAAGAAACAGCTGTGTGTGTTTCTGTGTTGTAGACTCACTTGTTATGTCAATCGGTGTTCTTGCATGAGCTTATTGTGCCAGCTGCGGATGTGGCATCCTCTGTTCTTCTTGTTGTGTGGAAACCACTTCTGAGGTTAGTTTAAGTGTTGAGCCAGATGTAGTTCCAACTGCAACTGTTGTACCAGTTGCACTTGAGCCAGAAACAGCTGGTCGTGTTTCTATTGTAGACTCGCTTGTTGTACCAATCGGTGTCCTTGCATGAGTTGCTGTACCAGCTGCAGATGTAGCATCATCCGTTGTTCTTGTTTGTGTGGAAACCACTGCTGATGTAAGTTGCAGTGTTGAACCAGATGTAGCTCCTACTGTAGCCGTTGTACCAGCAGCACTTGAACCAGAAATAGCCGGTCGTGTTTCTACTGTAGACAGATCACTTGTCATGTCAAACTGATGTCCTAACATTTGCTGTTGAACCACTTGAAGGTGTAGAATCGTCCGTTCTTGGTTGTGGAATGCGCAGGTAATGTAGGTCTCAAAGTCGAGCCTGGGTACTTCCCTCTGAAACTGCTATACTAGAAACAGCTGGTTGTGTTCCTGTTGTAGCTTGATCGCTTGTCATGCCAATCGATGTTCCGGTAAGCATTGTGGAACCAACTGCAGATGTAGAATAATCTGTCCCCCTTGTCAGAGTAGAAGCCATATCTGATGTACGTCTCTGTGTCAAACCGGATGTAGTACCGCTGCATCTGTTGTACTTGCTACAGTTGAGCTTGGAACGGCTGTGTGTGTTTCTATTGTAGGTTGACCACTTGGTATGATGCTTGATGTCCTCGCATGTGCTGTGGAGGCAGCTGAAAGGTGTTGCATCTCCTGTTCTTCCTGTGGTGCCGACGTTATGGCATCTTCTGTTGTTTGTGTCATTGTTAAAGCCTGTGGACTAGTAACGGCACCTGATGACATGTCCAATAGAGTTGTACCTGCCTCTGTTGTTTGCGTTGCATCTGATGTAACTGTCGTTGAAGGTTTTTGTGTGGAATAACCTACTGAGCTAGGCAGTACTGTTTTTGTCATCATTTGATCAGTTGTCAAAGCCCCTTCTGAGGAAGGGCTTATCGTTATACCTAATGTCGTTGCATCTACCATAGTAGTTATGGGCCCAGTTGAATCTGGCATTGTTTGTCTGTAATGATGTTTGGTGAGTTGATACATGTGGAGACTGCAGAATATTCTTTTACAGTACTAGTTTCAGGTGTTTTTGGTTCTGTGGAAGTCTCATCTGTGTAATCTACTGTTGTAGTACCTGATGTTGTTGCTTGTACCACCGTAGATGCGGTATCTGTTGAACTGGCTATACTTGTTCCCACTGGCGTTTCATGAGGTGATGCATCTGAGACTGTAGTAGACTTTTCAGCTGTATTTGATTCTGATGTTTCTTTATCTGTTACAGTCCCTTCTGTAAAATCACTTGACGTGATAATGGATGTAGTTGCATCTGCAGTGGTAGAAACAAACGTTATTGAGCTTGGTATAGTTGTTTTTGCTGTGCTTTGATGGGTGGATATCCCAAACAATGTTGTAGACTCATGAGATACACTAGCTGCAGATTTATCTAAAAGTGTTGACAGTTCTTCCGTAGAATGGCTTGTTGGCATACCTGAAGATGTTGCGTGTGTAGTCATATCGGTAATTGCTGTATTCGGGAAGTACTAATGGCCCCTATTGAGCTAAGCACTGTTGTTTCAAACTGGGGCTGGATGGATGACGTCTCTGACATTGCAGTAGACGTAACTGCAGTACTAATTGAAGAAATATCTGAATGTGTCGAAGATCCTTCTGTAGAATCAGCCCTGGTCATATCCAAGGTAGCCGTATGCGAAGTCACACTACTGGCCCTGATGAGCTAGACACTATAGTTATTGCTGAACTCTGACTAGATGACATCTCTGAAGATGTTGTAGACTCCTGTGCAGTAACAGTTGGAGATGTTTCTGATGGAGCTGAAGACGTTTGGTAGAATCACCTGTAGTCATACTAGGTGAAGCTGTGTGTGAAGTCATTTCACTGGCCTCTGTTGAGCTAGACACTGTACTTTCTGCGGAACTTTGACTTGTTGACACCTCCATTGATGTAGTAGTGCCACCCTCAGTACTAGTGAAGATGTTTCCGAATGTGTTGACGACCCTTCTGTAGAATCGGGTGTAGTTATATCAGGTGTTGCTGTACTACTGGCCCCTATAGAGCCGGGCGCTGTGTTTCAACTGTGGCAGGAGAAGTTGATGTCTCCGATATTGATGTAGAATCACCTTCAGTACTTGTTGAAGACATATCGGATGTGTTGACGACCCTTCTGTAGAATCAGCATGGTCATATCCAATGTAGCTGTATGCGAAGTCATACCACTGGCTCCTATTGAGCTAGGCACTATTGTAATTGCCGAACTCTGACTAGATGACATCTCCGAAGTTGTTGTAGACTCCTGTGCAGTAACAGTTGGAGATGTTTCTGGTTGAGCTGAAGACGTTTGTGAAGAATCACTTGTAGTCATACTAGGTGAAGCTGTGTGTGAAGTCATTTCACTGGCCTCTGTTGAGCTAGACACTGTAGTTTCTGCTGAACTTTGACTATAGGATACTCCATTGATGTAGTAGTGCCACCCCCAGTACTAGTTGAAGATGTTTCCAAATCTGTTGACGACCCTTCTGTAGAATCAGGCGTAGTTATATCAGGTGTTGCTGTACTACTGGCCCCTATAGAGCCGGGCGCCATTGTTTCAACTGTTGCAGCAGAAGTTGATGTCTCCGATAATGATGTAGAATCACCTTAGTACTGGTTGAAAACATATCCGAATGTGTTGACGACCCTTCTGTAGAATCGGGTGTAGTTATATCAGGGTTTGCTGTACTACTTGCCCTATAGAGCCGGGCGCTGTTATTTCAACTGAGGCAGGAGAAGTTGATGTCTCCGATATTGATGTAGAATCACCTTCAGTAATGCTTGAAGACATATCGGAATGTGTTGATGACCCTTCTGTAGATTCAGCACTGGTGATATCCCATGTAGCTGTATCCGAAGTCATACCACTTGCTCCTGTTGAGCTAGGCACTATTGATATTGCTGAACTCTGACTAGATGACATCTCCGAAGATTGTTGTAGACTCCTGTGCAGTAACAGTTGGAGATGTTTCTGATGGAGCTGAAGACATTTGGTAGAATCACCTGATAGTCACTACTAGGTGAAGCTGTATGCGAAGTCATTTCAAAGGCCTCTGTTGAGCTAAACACTGTAGTTTCTGCTGAACTTTGACTATATGACATCTCCGAAGATGTAGTAGTGCCACCCTCAGTACTAGTTGAAGATGTTTCCGAATGTGTTGAAAACCCTTCTGTAGAATCGGGTGCAGTTATATCAGGTATTGCTGTACTACTGGCCCTACGGAGCCGGGCACCGTTGTTTCAACTGTGGCAGGAGAAGTTGATGTCTCCGATATTGATGTAGAATCACCTTCAGTACTTGTTGAAGACATATCGGAATGTGTTGACGACCCTTCTGTAGAATCAGCACTGGTCATATCCAATGTAGCTGTATGCGAAGTCAATACCACTGGCTCCTATTGAGCTAGGCACTATTGTAATTGCTGGACTCTGACTAGACGACATCTCAGAAGATGTAGTAGACTCCTGCGCAGTAACAGTTGGAGATGTTTCTGGTTGAGCTGAAGACGTTTGTGAAGAATCACCTGTAGTCATACTAGGTGAAGCTGTATGTGAAGTCATTTCACTGGCCTCTGTTGAGCTAGACACTGTAGTTTCTGCTGACTTTGACTATATGACATCTCCGAATGATGTAGTAGAGCCATCCTGCAGTACTAGATGGAAGATGTTATATGACTGTGTTGTAGACATCATTGTAGACTACGCTTCTAGTCACACTAGCAGTTCCTGTATGTGAAGTCATTTCACTTGCCTCTGTTGAGCTAGACACTGTTGTTTCTGCTGAACTCTGACCAGGTGACATCTCCTTTGATGTAGTAGGGACACCTACCATACCAGTTGAAGATGTTTCTGAATACGTTGAAGAACCTTCTGTAGAATCGAGTGTAGTTATATCAGATGCTGCTGTATTTGAAGCAGTACTACTGGCCCCCATTGAGCTGATTGCCGTCGTTTCCACCGAGGCAGGAGAAGTTGATGTCTCCGATATTGAAGTAGAATCACCTTCAGTACTGGTTGAAGACATATCTGATTTTGTTGACGACCCTTCTGTAGAATCAGCTCTGGTGATGTCCAATGTAGCTGTTTGTGCAGTCATACTGCTAGACCCGGTTGAGCTAGATATTGTCGTTATTGCTGAACTTTGACTAGACGACATCTCCGAAGATGTAGTAGTTTCTAGTGGAGTACTAGGTGAATATGTTTCTGAATGTGTTGTAGAATCATCGTACTCTTTACTGTATGTGAAGTCATTTCAGTGCCTCTGTTGAGATAGACAGTGTTGTTTCTGCTGAATATTGACTAGATGACATCTGCAATGATGTTGTAGAGTCAGCTGCAGTACTACCCGAAGACGTATCTGACTGTGTTGTAGACAAAATTGTAGAAACACCTTCAGTCACACTAGCAGAAGCTGTGTGTGAAGTCATTTCACTGGCCTCTGTTGAGCTAGGCACTGTTATTTCTGCTGAACTTTGACTAGTTGACATCTCCATTGATGATGTAGTGCCACCCTCAGTACTAGTGAAGATGTTTCTGAATGTGTTGAAGTCCCTTCTGTAGAATCAGATGTAGTTATATCAGATACTGCGGTATTTGAAGCAGTACTACTGGCCCCTATTGAGCTGATTGCCGTTGTTTCAACTGAGGCAGGAGAGGTTGATGTCTCTGACATTGAAGTAGATTCAACTTCAGTACTGATTGAAGATGTTTCTGAATGAGTTAAAGAACCCTCTGTAGCATCAGCAGTTGTCATATCCAACGTAGCTGTATGCGTAGTTAAAGTGCTAGATCCTGTGAGCTAGACAAGGTAGCTATTGCTGAACTTTGACTAGATGACACCTCCGATGATGTAGAAGACTCGTGTGCAGTATTAGGAGGATGTTTCTGAATGTGTTGAAGACACTATTGTAGAATCACCAGTAGTAACAGTAGACATAGCTGTATTTGAAGTCATTTCACTAGCCTCTGTTGAGCTAGGCAATGTTGTCTCTGCTGAACTTTGACTAGTTGACATCTCATTGATGATGTAGTGACACCTGCAGTACTGGTTGAAGATGTTTCTGAATATTGTGGAAAAAACTTCTGTAGAATCAGCACTCGTCATATCCAATGTAGTTGTATGCAAAGTCATACTGCTAGCGGTATGTGAAGTCATTTCACTGGCCTCTGATGAACTAGACGCTGTTGTTTCTGCTGAATATTGACTAGTTGATACATCCATTGATGTAGTAGAGTCGTGTGTATTACCAGGTGAAGACGTATATGACTGTGTTGTGGACACCATTGTAGAGTAACCTTTAGTCACACTTGGCGAAGCTGTATGTGAAGTCATTTCACTGGCCTCTGTTGAGCTAGACACTGCTGTTTCTGCTGAACTTTGACCAGTTGACATCTCTTTTGATGTAGAGGAGACTCCTGCAGTACTAGTTGAAGATGTTTCTGAATGTGTCGAAAACCCTTCTGTAGAATCGGGTGTAGTTATATCAGATGTTGCTGTATTTGAAGCAGTACTACTGGCCCCTATTGAGCGTGAGTGTCGTTGTTTCAACTGAGGCAGGAGAAGGTGGGGTCTCTGATATTGAAGTAGAATCACCTTCTGTACTGGTTGAAGACATATCCGAATGTGTTGACGACCCTTCTGTAGAATCAACAGTAGTCATATCCAATGTAGCTGTACGCGAAGTCGTACTGCTAGATTCTGTTAAGCTAGACATTGTCGTTATTTCTGAACTTGACTGGACGACATCTCCGATGATGCCGTAGATTCATGTGTAGTAGTAGGTAGAGATGATGTGAATGTGTTGAAGAACCTATTGTAGAATCACAGTAGTTACACTCAGCGAAGCTGTATTTGAAGTCATTTCACTGACCTCCATTGAGCTAGACACTGGTGTTTCTGCTGAACTTTGACTAGTTGACATCTCCAATGATGTAGTAGAATCAGTCTCAGTACTAGTGAAGATGTTGTTGAATGTGCTGAAGAACTTTCTGTATAATCAGTTGTTGCAAAATCCGATGTTGATGCTTTCAACGATGTACTACCGGCCCCTGTTGAGCTTTCCATTGTAGTTTCATCTCTGGTGAAACAGTTGTTGTAGGTGCTGCATGTTGATCGAAAAAAAAAAAATATTATTATAATGTGCTTGTTTGAGAACATTTTAAACATGACAAATAAGCACAAACTTTCGATACGTTGGTTCCATTAAAACGTCCTAAGCGCAAGCTATTTTGTTTTCACTGTTAAGATACAAGGATTGGGATGTTTTTCTGCTAACAACGTCTCTTAAATTTCGACAACTCTGAACTTCTGTTGTTTGATTAAACGTTAAACAGGCAAAGAAAAAAACGTTATATTGACCTAAAAACTGTGTCGTTGTACATCTAAAATTACGTTTATAAATTACAAATCACCTAGGAACGTTTAAAACGTAAAGAATTACTAACTTGTTAATAAACACATTAGTTGGCAAGTCTTCCCTGTGGTCACAATTTCTGCATCTGTTTGAACCAGTTTATAAATAGGAAATTGGTTCTGTGATGGCAGTTTGTATCTTGAATTCATTTGAATAGCTGACAATATCTCTTATACTGTTTTGTTGACTAAATTTCATACTGCATTGATAAGTCATTTTAGTATAATCAGTTTTGCAATACTCGATTAATGATAAATTGCACTAATGGTGACTATACAGAACTTGTTTGTTTAAATGCATGATACGCTGATTGCAGATTTAGCTATAGGCCAAGAGTGGAAAAACAACAATACAATCGTTTAGGTTTTTTTTTCATATAAAAAATTCAGTATTTGTATTCAACCCATGAAGGCTAATTCAAATCTCTATTCATATGCGTTCATTGAACATTAAAAAATTCGTCGAGTCTACTTTTCTATGGTTGAATCATCGTGTTGAGCGTAATGCTTGACATATCAATTCGAAAACTCCAACTTGCCGTCGTAAACGATCGATGCCCTGACACAACTGCAGCAATTCGTAGCATGTTTCCTGTCCTAAGAACCCCTCTCTCTTTTGAGAATTTTCTATAATGATGTCATAGGCAGGCATCAAAAATTCTGTCGGACGTATTTTGTCGAGACTCATATAGTGTTATCGCTTTCAACAGTCAAGCAATTCTGATAAACGATTCCGATTACTAGGCCAATCATATGCATATCCATAGTTGTGTTTACATACTATGATATGGCCTGTTTATCTCTTAACGATGACCAAATGAGGTGCATGGCAATATGAAAAACATTGCCAATCACTGTCATCCACAGGTATTTCAGAAACTATTTTCAACAAAGAAGACACTTGTTCACAATCTTCCTTTGTTTTTATGTGATCATGCATCAGTTTCAGAAGGGAATACCAGAAAAACTGGTGCTTTATGAGAAGTATCCTAAATAATTTCACTACAGCTGATGCATGAATTTCAACCCAAGGATCTTTTATATACACTGCAGAATTCCTCACTAATTGTATGGTACAGAAAAGAAAGATGTACTGCAAACATATACTTGTGAGGTTCCTTTAGCCTTTGTTTCTTCAGTCTGATCACTAATAACAATTTTGAATACACAAAGAGCAAACTCCAGCACTTTTCTACGGGAACACATGCATCTTAGTGGGGGCTAATTAAACGCGTTATGGACAGAAAAAAACAAGACGTTTGTTATTCTTCAAAATTACGTGTACAGAAATACTGTGGTTTATCATTTATGATATGCCGGTGTTGCCATTCTTCTATTGTTTAGAGAGTACTGATAGGAACCCGTGGTTTAACATGTTAAAATACAAATTATATTTTCACTGTAACTGGAACTACTTACAGCTAAGCGTCGGTATGTTCACAAACAGGCAAAAAAAGTGCTCATACATTGTATTATATTTCCGATTTGTACAGTGAGATTCACAGGTCATGATCGTGTTCCGTGCGGGTTTCGGATGCAATGTAAGATACTCGCAAGAAAGTCAAACTTTCGTTTGGCAAGCCAGTAACGAAAGTACACGAGCAGACGATGTAAATACCTTTGAGAAGTTTTATTCGTACTGCAACAAAATGTACATGATTGAACGAGTTATGACGCTATACAGTGTACTCACTTCAACTTTTCCTAATCTACTCACAAATTCTTTTCTGAGATGATAAATTCGGCATATTTGACGTCTACGGACATGTGTAATTCTTGGAGATAAACTGACTGGTACGGCTTTTTATCCACTTTGCACTCATAGATGTTGTACAACTACTTGCTTTATGCTCCTGCTGTTCATACTCGATCGAGCTTGAATCAAACGCTGGCGCAAGTATTTTGACCCGATTTTATTTGGCGAGCCTCATTAACTTTCACGAAGGGATGGGGTTATGTTTCAAAACACAAAAAATACTCGTTTACACACTCCTGCCTACGTTTTACATCTACCACCATACTTAACTGAAATGTAAACGTTCTTCAAATGTGAAAACCTGTGTCTACATCTTAATATTTACATTTTTCGCGCTAAACGTGTATCATAAACCCTCCTTTGAAGTGGAATAGCCATACAAAATAAAATAAACAAGCGACGCGGTTGCAATCACTCATAGCAACCAACGTTTTATGAGTACAGCGATGAGCAAGCAAGGTCGATTTCAGTTGATTTCGTCGCTAATTTCGGAATGTCTTTAGATGGTGGTAGATGTAAACATAGGCAGGAAAACATTTACAACCAATGTATGCATGTATGGTAAAGGGTTTGTAAACACGAAGTTTGGTTGATACCTCGTCGTATTCGAGTGACGACGTGTCCGTATTTTGACGAGTTGCGCAGCTAGAAAAAACTTACGTGAAGCTAATATAAATCCGGCTGCAGTGAGGAAACTACGTCTTGATTACAAATGAAAAAGTATATAAAGGCAAATTTTCCACAGAAAAATCAAGATTTAGTGATAATGAAAGATTTGAGGGCATGTTTGAACTGTTTTTGGAATGAAATGTTTCTGATGGAACTTGGAAGCCTATTCCATAATTTAGTGCCGTATAGTAACAACTGACAGAGAATTGACCGAGGCAAAGTTTGCATTATGGTAATAGAAAGGACGAGGTAGAAACTGTCCTAATGGTATATTTGGGAGTAGGAAAGGAAAACGTGTCATTGATGCTATTGGAATCCGTGGCACATTGCGTTCAACCAATAAATCAATGTGCATAAATTTTTTTCAAAAGGAAAATCAAAATAGGGTTAAATTCACTTGTCATATGGTTTCATCATCTTGATTATAACTTTTAGGCTATTTTTAAATTTAAAATCGTTGACCTGAGATTGTAAAAGAGGAGATAGATATATCCTGCTTTGAGAATGCACTTTGCGGTCATCCACATTTCCCTCCCACAAATCTATTTCCAACGATGCACATTTCCGTTTTTTCAAACTCCAATATACTAAATGTCCAATTTTTCTCATTACATGTCGAGTGTTCCGTAGTATCTTTAGATACAACGGCGGAAATAACTTTATCGAATTGGAATTAAGGATTGTTTCTGTTTGAATAATTGTACTGCGGAGTGGGGCAGGTGGGCTCGTTAACGATAATTGCACGAGCTAATTTTAAAAGTTTGAGGAAATAATATCGTCTCACGACCGACAAGTTATCCTGGTCGGGAAGCAAACACTATTCTTTGTGTGTAGAGTACGTGCACTTCAGGCAATGAATTTTAGTATGTATGTTCAGCCGCAAGATATTCAATAAATTGTTGACAAGGGAAGAATTCACCAGGAAATAAGTGTTCTTCTCCAAAATGTTTTGCCCAGTACGAGTGGTATCCCTGAACTAAGTGTAAGACGATACTGCCTCCAACATGATATCAAACGCCTTCAGGTCAATATTTGGATTGGGTTGTAACGGATGCAGTTCATGAAGTGGGGACGGCGTACGATTTAAACACTATGAGGGGTACTGTGATTATTTTGCGGAGAACATTATTGTGTTCCGCGATCTTAAACCACACTTCACCGTGCGAATCTCAACTTTTGAAAAAAACGAGCCGCACATGCAAAGATTGACAGCCGAATAAATTAATCAGATAAAATCAAATGTGGATGCCGCAACTTATTTGGCAGATGGCTGTCACTATTTGTTTACAAGCAGTATGACAAGTACTTCCCCTTATCTCCAGACAGTATGAAATATGAGGAAGAATAAAAAACATACTAAGAGCATAATAAGAATGTATTTTGGAATGATGTGTCTAAGTGTTGCTAACATACAGATTTTGATACAGAGCGTACGGCTGTGGTGTCTCCAGGATAAGTAACTGTAAATCCCTGCTCCCGGATGTTATACGTGATCTACATTACTAATCTCCTTTAAATATATATATATATATATATATATATATATATATATATATATATATATAATATATATATATATATATATATATATATATAATATAAATATATCCCTTTTTAACGTGAGATCGTAAGATCGTTGATAAGTGGAGAAAATAACATAGTTTGTTTTGTCCTTGTTGATATTCAGTCTGTTTCCTCAGTACCAGTTTACTATGTTTTTTCTGTATAACCTTTAATTTTCCCATGTCTTACATGTACGGTTTTGCAGCCGTGAAGGCAAATTGAAAATGACCGAAAGACGGGGAAAATAAAGATGATGTTTAACTTATTTCGGTGAGCCAGGCTCAAATGTCACAATATAACCGCCAGTGAAAGGTTAAGTATCATTTACGATATGCTGATAAAGATTATACATGCATGAATTGTAGACGATTGACTCGTCTGCAAAAAGGCAACTTTCTACGCGCTTGTCATTTGAGTTCGGAGTTTCAGTGTTTGGCTCACGGATTTCTTGATTGTAACGAACACATTGTTTTACTCCGACACACAACATCAAAGGATGTTAAGATTGCTGCAAGTTCTCTTATCATGACAAATGTTCCAAAATAAAAACACTGTAACAGAGATTTTACCTCTCGAAAAAGTGACGGTTATATTATTTTTTATTCAGACGTATGGTTGGCTCAAATCTTTGCACCCCGGTCAGCCTATGGAGGTAGGTCACAGAGTACCGTGTCAACCACATGGTAAGGTTAGACCATTTTCACAACAAGGGGCGTTATTTGAACAAATAAATAATTCTTTATAAGCAATATCATAATAAATGCAAAATTGGAGCTATTCTTTATGAAAATGACCAAAATCACATGTATATTGAACCCAGAAACGTTTAACTCAAGGTGTGCTTCTAACTCGTAAGTTGTGACTTACTGCTCATTAGTTTTGATGGCTTCTAATGAACTCAACGTAAATATTCAGTGATAATCATTGTCGACCGCTTGCAAAAAATACTGAAATGTTCTTTACAGTCGGTGCAGCCAATCAAAATATTTCTCTTCGCTGTTTGTACGTATAATCTACGAAAGCTTCTTAATATTTCGCGAAATATCAATTGCCAAACATCTTCCCTGTTTGTTGGGCATTCTTTCAATGGATTAGTCCAAAGCAATAAATAATAAGAAGTTATGAGGATAAACTGTTAGTCAAACGTCACATGGACATGTTTCCATTTTGTCTGAGACTGACTCAGAGACACGAAGATACATATGCATGGGTTGACCAATACTGTGAAGTTTTGAGCCAATAACACGCCTGAATCGGGAAAACTCACTTGTTCCAGAGGTAAAAGTTCTGCTTCAGTGTATTGATTTTGTATGATATGAAAACGTATGGCAATCGACGCATCCTTCGGTGTTGTTTGTTAGAGTAAAACAACTTTTACTTCACAGTAAAGGAATCCGTATGTGCCAAGCACTGAATTTCCAAACTCAAATGACAAGCGCTGTAACTATACTTACCTATACAAGAAGGATCACCACTCCCAATTTCCATTGTCGCACTGCAAGCTGTTTGGCCCAACTAGAGTAAATCCGTCCCGGCAAGATACAACTGCGAAATCACCATGGACGAATTCGTACTTTATTTCTGTTCCGTCAGTGTATATCAGATTTGATGAATTGTCAGGCCCCGCACAATTTGCTGGAGTTCAAAAGAAAGCAAGTTTAAAGCAATGATAACATTCCATGCAGGGTTGTTATCGTGTGAGTCGCATTACTAACAGTCAAACAATATGTAAATTTGTACATGAAATCAAAATAAATCTGTGCTTTTTCAAACAAACATCGATTACTTCATGAATGTACATAAATAAACTTGCAAATTCTACCATACAAGGCTGAATCACTGAGTTCAAACAGCTGGTTGAGTTTCTATCGCGATTCATTTACCCCGTGCAGCGGAACTGAATGTCTTCCAAATAACACCGTTATAACTTTTATCAGTATATGTATTTCTGAAATAGAATAGGTGTGTTGTTGATGGTTTGCCGGTATATATGGTCACTTTCATCGTAAATTTCAAATCTTTTTATTTTGAACCAGAAATTATGTTATTGACATTATGAAACGAGGAGGTCCGTATAACACTAACCAATGCAGGTTGGAAGAGGAGTCCATGCTAAATCATCCTGACAGGTTGCTGTCCCTGAACCAAAAAGTGTATAGGATTCGTCACAGATGATTGTGACAGTCGTCCCGGGAAGTTGTGGTTCAGTTGATGATGCTTGTCCATTTCTAAGCGCATTTATAGGTGGGCAGTAGCCTGGAAAAAAATTATTGTGTTTCTTGCTTTATATACGCAAAAACATCTTGTTTGATCTAATTATTTTATCTAATTCTTCTTATGAGCACGTTTCTTCCACCTGCAAGTGCAGTTTGATCCTGACTAGCGAAACCTTCGGTTCGCACGACGAAAACCCCTTTTTTGTAATGCTTTGTTTATACCAGAAATTTCTTGATTCCTTGATAGAAGTTGTCTTCAAGGTAAGAGAGATTTTACCTACCACTCAAGACTACCTAACAGCTTTAATGACATAGACGTTATGCCATTGCGATTGTTGTGAACGTTAGTGAAGTGTATGTAAAAAGTGTCAAGGGAACTTGTCGTGTTTATTGTGATTTTCGAACAGTTGATTCAATTTTCATATATCATCTGTCTGAAGTAGAACTAAATACATACATACATACATACATACATACATACATACATACATACATACATACATACGTACGTACGTACGTACGTACGTACGTACATACGTACATACATACATACATACATACATACATACATACATACATACATACATACATACATACATACATACATACATACATACATACATACATACATACATACATACATACATACATACATACACGTCGTTTATTCAGCCACTTACCCTGACATTTTGGTTGTTCGTTTTCAAGATCTATCGATGGACTCCAATTTCCATCAAGTTGACAAACATAGGTTTTCACGCCATTAACGAGTTCATAATTCTCATTGCATGTTACGTTTATTGAGGTAAAGGGAGCGAAAACAGTTATCTGCATCGGAACACACGATAGTTCCATTATTCAGAATACCTGGATCGGGACAGTTATCTGTTAAGGAAAGGAAATGAGAATCTTAAGTACTCTTTATCATTACTGAAATACCAAAAGATTTTGAATAGAATCATATACTGGAAATGTTTGATTCTTAGAACGTCTACATCATCCTCTTATCAATAATGTATTTATGTAAATCGTTTTTTCCGGATATTGCATCTCGAACAAATACGTCACATAATAAGTTTTATGTTAATTCTCAACTTTAAAAATTACATGACAGTTCATGGATTTCTCCATCCTTAATGACGTCGAACTTAACTTTATGCAGTACAGTTATATGAATGTTCGAGTTTGTGACATGTAAATTCCCGTTTAGGCATTTTTTAGTCTCACGTGTTTACACACGTGAGCTAATGTCCTAGTAATGGTTGTCTATCTGTCCGTGTGTGTCTGTGTGCCTGTCGCCTATCTGTCTGTCTGTTTACACGATAACACAAAACGCTTGAACAGATTTAAGTCAGATTCGGTAGACAGGAATCATATGTTATTGCAAAAAGTAGTTAGATTTTGGTTAGTGTGGCTTGCATATTAATGAAGTTATGACATATCATTTTTTTACATAATGGTTTCCTATGGAGACAGTAATGACAGTGTCGACATATATCAAGAAATACTGCACAAAATTCATGAAACTTTTGACAGATGACAACCTCAAAACATTATTATGATGCTGTGAGTGTCATGTCAATTATCTGCTCATTTGCATATTTAATGAACTTTTGTAATTAGTGACATACTCTGAAATTCCTTAGCCAAATCTGATGATAGATGCAACAAGTGTTGATCTGATATAAATTTAATTGTACTTGGAAGCATTGGGACAGTGTCAAGTTAATAAATAGCTAATTTGCATATTTTATTAAGTTTGTAATTAGTTATATAGCTCCAAAATAAATGCAATTAAATGTGATGAAACCTGCTGCAGACACTGATCCGACAGGTATCTAACTGTGGCGTAAAGCATTTAGTAATGTGAAGTAAATTAAGGGTTCATTTGCATATTTAATGATCTTTGTAATTAGGTATATAGCTCTGAAATTACGGCACCTAATTTGGCGAAACCTGCTATAGATATTTGATATGATAAACATCTAATGGTACTGAGAAGTATTGGGCAGTGTCAAGTTAATAAATAGCTCATTTGCATATTTAATGAAGTTTTGTAATTAGTCATATAACTCCGGAATAAATGCACAAAATTTGATGAAATCTGCTGCAGATACTGATCTGACAGATATCTAACTGCGGCGTTAAAGCATTTAGTAGTGTGAAGTTAATTAAGGGTTTATTTACATATATTATGAACTTTGTAATTAGGTATATAACTCTAAAATTACGGCACTAAATTTGGTAAAAAACTGCAACAGATATTGATCTGATAAATATTTAATTGTGCTATGAAACATTGAGCAGTGTCAAGTTAATTAAGGGTTTATTTGCATATATATAAACTTAATGAATGTGCTAGATATGTTGATCGAGAGATATCTTATTGTCCCATGAAGCATTGAGCAGTGTGAAGTTAATAAACAGCTCATTTACATATTAAATCAATTTTTGTAATTAGTGATTTAACTCTGAGAATAGTGTGCGAACGTTGATGAAACCTGCTTCATATAATGATATAACTGATATCCGATTGTTCTGTGAAGCGTACTACTATTAATGAACCTGTTGTAAAACACTTGAGCACATTCAGTTCACTTCTGGTTAAGAATTATTTTAAGATTGAAAGTCAGCAGGGCAGACATGTTTGCGCACTCATCTAACTGTAAAGATTTTATACTTAATCGCCCTAACGTTTGCTTTTTTCCCCAATCTGATTGATTTGTGAACTTCAAGTGAAAAGTCAACTTTCAGTATGATACTTTTCACTACGTCATTCTCTGCTTTCGGCTGATATTTTTTATTTTGCACTTGAACAATAATGTAATTTATGCAATTTTCATCCCGTTTCTGGTTAACATTTGAATTGTCTGGATGTGATTTTAACATATCATCGACGAGCCAGTTGACTTGGTGTTTTTGGTCTTCTTGACCAAATCAGTCACTCGAACTGTTGAATGAATTAATTGGTCGGTAAATGACGCTCAGGAAGGATAGTTGGATTGATCGATGAATGAATGAATGAATGAATGAATGAATGAATGAATGAATGAATGAATGAATGAATGAATGAATGAATGAATGAATGAATGAATGAATTGACGGATGGATAAATGAATGCCGTAGTCTTTTTACACGCTTTTTTTTCGGTATGACAAAGCATTCACGTTTGTGAAACTTGTTCAAATCCAGGCCTCTTCTACACGCCTCAATAATGTGCAATTCAAGACTTCACTTACCCCAGCATGAAAAGACAGAGATTCCAGGAGACCATGTACCATCGCCCTGACAAACTGGACCAACGCCTCCAAATAAAGTCCTACCATTGGTAGATCCTGTATCATTACACGTCAGCTCAACATGTTTACCTATTGCCACCGGGTACGATACTGATGGGAATTTCTCTTCTACGTAAGATTGAAATGGCTCTGTCCATTTAGCACAAGCTTAGATAAAGGAAATAGGTAGAAATCAGCTGTTTATTGTAATCAGATTAATTTCGCGCTTTGATATATTTTCGTTGATAGATGTTCATCCTAAAAGAACATAATTCGAACTAATTTGGGATATTGTATTGTGATATTTTTCAAATTTCATGAAAGTGTTAGGTGCCCATTAGCTGAATGTTGCAATACTACAAATAACTCATAAAAACAAGTGTGTAAGGTTATTTAGTTAAAGTGAATAAGTCCCTCTTAATCTTACTGCTCAAACGCGTGTAGGTTTATTTGGCCTTATACGATGCCGTGTATCGCCTCAAGATACTGTAATAACACGGAAAATCCTATGTAGTAGATGTATATTTCTGTCACTCAAATGCTCAGAAAGAATATGTAAAACGAATATCAACTCGCTAAAATGATTGTCGATAGAAAGCAATCTTTAGTGGCGGCATTTTGAGCATGTTCATAATTCTGTCGAATGAATCGGGGCAGACTCTAGCAATATTGCGATATGTTCCGTGATTCAGGTACCAAAAGGTACTCGTACACGATTTTTAAAAATGTACGACACGATCACTAAACAATAAATGATCTTTTTTTCTATTTGGTACGGTTGTATTTAATTATACATCAATCGAAAATGACTGCAGGACTTTATCAAAGTTCATTTTGTTATTAATATTTTCAGCAGTGATAATTCTTTATTGGCAGCATGGCAATTACTGGTATGAACCGTGAAGCCATCAAGTTGACTATACAGACTTACCACACGTGATGGGAGTGCATCCCGTTAAAGCGCCATCATCAGGCAATCCGTGCAACGTCATTTTCGGTGACCCAATTCTGACGCAAAGTTCTGTCTGAGCTGTGCAGGTAAAACCCGCTAGATTTATCAAATTGTTGGTCGCGGTGAAGCTCAGTGTGTCACCGGCTATTAAATCTTGATCTGCTTCGTCCCCTGTTATGTTGGCTACTACTTCTGACGTGGTGTCAGTGCCCGTTTGAACGTACACAACAAGTTGCCATATGTTTGTACCGTTTGCACCAGCCCAAGTGTACTACTGACGACGTCAGCCGTTAAAGTTACGAGATTTGCCGTGTTTGCGGTCAAGGGATCGTCAGAAGATGTAGAAACTGTCAGCCCATTGATTAAAACACCTGTGCAAAAAATATATTGAGGAACGTTATCTAGTGACTGCTTAACAGCGATAAACTCTGCACAAATATAAAAAGGTGAAACCATTTAAATGTTAGTAAGCCTTATAATGATCCTCTGCATAAATCTTCAGTAGCACTTTGCCAGCCACGAGGCTTAAGCTTGCTATTTTTATTGAATCGCCATAAAATAAATATCTTGCTGGTTGTATTTCCTTTAGAAGTGGTATTTTACTGTAACAATAAAAACGCTAAGTAAGCGCTAATATAAAGAAAGCCAAATTTAAAATAAAACCTACTGGAACACTTGGGTGTTTCGTCACTCCAGAATCCATTGTCGCATGTGATAGTTTGTGATCCAATCAGATTCAAGCCATCGTTACATGCAAATGTTATGCTATCACCATGGTTCGTATTGTTTGAAAGTTTTCGTCCACTCTCTGGAGTTCCTGGATCCCCACAGTTCACTAAAACGACAAAATTGCATCAACCTTCGACTTGTTAAAATCGTTTAGCTAGGGACTGACTTATCTTCTTGACAATATTCCTCTGAACAATCCCACACTTGACGAGTTGAAGGCTGTCAAAATTTTATTTTGGTGCTTAAATGGAAAGTCCGAACCTCTGCTCTAGATATATCTACACAATAACGTCCATGAATAATACGATTAATATTAAAACTATATACTTGATACACAGTTTATTGACACATCGAGGCTATCACATAATCCTCCTTGACTGCTTAAGTCTACTGTTCCTCTCTGCAGTGGGTAGTGAAAAATGCTCTGCTTTACAGTAAAACCGACTTTCAATAAAGAACAAGAAAAGGATACGCCCGAATACTGCAAAATGTGAGATTTTACTTGTGATTAGAAACTGTTAAACAGAAAACTGGAGAAGATGAGTATTTTGCCTGAACAGGTGATTTCTGTTAATTTGACTTTTCACTGTTGAGCTACTTCCAACAGCACCATGTATATTGCGTACACTTGATTTACTGTACAGTGCCAATGACTGCCACGGATATCGATCTCACAGTTTATTTATTGTCCCTTTTCTGATAAAAAAATTATGTTTTCTCCAGCAAACGCCGGAGTAAGTATCGTAAGATGAGAGTTTTTTATACTTACAAAAGCAGGTGTCAGGAGGTAGTTGATCATCGGGTACCACAGTGCTACCAAGATACCACTGTCCATCAGATTGACATGTCAGCGACGTATAGCCAGACTGAGTTGTATTGGCGTAACAGGTGAAATCTACAACGTCCCCGGTTGCATAGTAACCATTGCTACCAGGTGGTGGAGAACGGTTTCCAAGAGCTGGGTTTCCAGGGTCGGCACAGGCAGCTGAAAAGATGGACAGGTGACAATAAAGACGATGTGTAGATGATTTATTAAGATATATTTTTCAATAGCGTCAAGAAAACACCCGAGTAAGCATTTTTCTTAGGCGCTTATATCATGGAATAGATAATTTTGCCCTGCCTTTAAGATATTTCACAAAGTGGCTTCTTGTACACAGTGTTATATGAACGTTTCCAAAACCGGCAGCGTTACTGTAACACTTCCTTGCATTTCTATGTAGAATTGGGTGGAATCTGCTAACACTGCTCAAAGTGTATCACATAAATGATGCCGCAATGCGGGCTTGTTTGATTTTTATTTCACTTGCTTCAATGAAATGGACGTTTTATATGCGGTGACAATTCGGACCTAAAGACTTAAAGTCGTGCAAAAAGAACCAAATTCGTGGAATCTTTTTCGTATTTTACGAAACACGATATGTTTTTGACATATTGAAAGATGAAACGACAGTGTAAACGACATATGGCTGATGTCTGTTGCAGTCTTGGTTGCAGCGCAAAGCTAATTCGATGTCAAGTTATGGTTTACTGAAAAACGGTTATAGTATCCAATTCAAATAACAAAACCACTGGAAGTGTATTAAAGTGGCAGTCCCACTTGGTAACATTTTAAAGCACATTTTTTAATGTCAACGGTCGATATTTGACGTGGCGACTGCGCGCGGATCGCGAGTTATCGATAAAAACATGTCTTCAAAAAAGTAAAAGTTTGAATTCCGGTGGCCCACCTAAATTCAGCTTCCGAACATCGAACGTTCGGCACTGGGGCCATTGTCAACTAAGCTATAGAGTACGAGTCTACGCTTACGCTGCTGTATGTCACAGTACCACTGGCGTCGGTGATCGGTCATGCCCCCTGGGGGAAGCCGAGTCTTACTGACTCTGAGAAAAAACGGAAAACAAAGTTTGATTCCACCAGAATTCGCATAGGTGACTAGCACAGTTACGTGCGGTTGATACATAGCGGCCGCCGAGTGGTATGCATAGACGCATACCGCGCGCGCGGCGTACTGTGTGGCAGACGACAAAATGTAGTCATCGGAGGCGGCTAATATTTGACACGTAAAAACTGATGTTTATGTGGTATTGGTTAAAAATATAGTACAACTGATTTAGAATAATGAAAACGACAAAAACTAAGGAGAAGTTTTACAAAACTTACCTGAGATAATGGCATAATGCTGTATATAAAGTCTTTGCAGTAGGAAGTAGGCCTAAATTAATTGCGTCGTTTGAACTTATTGTAGACTCCCTAGAATATCGTCAATCAGCACAACAACAAACCTTCGGGGGATTTCGGGTCAAAATCAGAAACGATCGTAAAACTTCGGGATGTGAAAAATACGCTCGGGAAATGACATGTTTTTATCGATATCTCGCGATCCGCGCGCAGTCGCCACGTCAAATATCGACCGTTGGCATTAAAAAATGTGTTTTAAAAATGTTACCAAGTGGGAGTGCCTCTTTAAGCTTATGTCAATCGAACAGGATAATAAATACTCTAAATATAGTATTGAGAGTGCTCAGTAGTTGATTTCATCATGATTAGATACAAGTCTTAGAAAACTAATAGCTTACCTATATTTGTTTTTTTTTGTTCAATCTGACTCTGTTGAGTTATCACAGCCAAAGCTAGATTTATTTACTCAAGAAAAATACTGTTCTCCTAATACATCTAACGTACATCTCATACCTTCCACAAGTCATTTTATATTACTAGTACCTACGTTTTAAATTTTGAATCGACCGTTGACTTTGGCTTAGTAAATGCTAAAAGAATAAAGCCAAACTAAATCAAGTGTTTTACGTTTCTACAAGGTATAATTATGTAGAATAATGCTATGGTGTTACTACTAAATCATGTATAGCTATCAGTTACAAACCTTGACAAGCGTCGTCGCCTAAAGTTGGACTCACAAGAAATCCTGGTCCTGGACCCAGATATACACATACGTATCCTGCATCGTATTTTGGTACGAAGCCCTGGTCACATGATACGGAAAATTTATCACTGCTGTCAAGCTCTGTGCCGACAGAGAGTGAAGTACCGTTACACGATGTTTCAGATTCTCCAAGGTAACAATCTACATTGGCAGGAAAGGCTGGCAATACACAGCCACCTGTAGGAAAATAATATAAACAGATAAATAAGAGAAATATAATAGATCAGTAAGAAACCTGCAGGGTACACATAAGTGTTTTGAGTTTGCTGCGTTTCACCATAGGAAAGTAATATAATGCGTTCTTGATCAGAAACAATGCGCAAATGTTGCAAACGAGGCTGTTTAACGTTAAAGGTAAACGTATCAGGTTTTCTTGATTTTTATTCGAGAAACAATTACAATATTAAACATTCAACGTCTCCGCAAAGACAAGTTCGCCTTACTTTAGGCGTAAATACATAATATAATCATTTAAGAATGTCGAATCGTGTTGGCGGCACCAGTGAGTTAACAAGAAATACAATAAGAAAGATTGGATTTTCTCTTTTTGCATAATGAGATGCAGCTTTTTTGTATTATCATACCTTTAGATTCTATAGACTCACATTGCTTGATTACAAATTTTAGCATTCACAACAAGGTACAGATCTGATTGAGAGGGAAGTGTAGCCTTTTCCTCTTTTCTGAATTAACAAACATTCCTTGCAAATGACTTTCAGATGTCGGTGTCGGAAGAATAAATATAGTTTCTGACCAAGCGATGGTGACTTATAACGATATATTTATCAATATCACTCAGGAAAAGCGCCAAGTCAGCATTTTCATTCGGTGCTCATGTCATGAAAACAAACGATTTTTGTCTTTGAGAAAATATTTTACAGTCCACATTGCTTCTTTACATAGCCTGAAATTTCCAGAAAACGACAGTGTTACAATAACATTTCTTTGCATTTCTATGTAGAATTCGGTGGAATCGTCTAACACTGCTCTAAGTCTATCGCATAAATGATGCCGCAATGCGGGATTGTGTTTTTTGTTTCATTATACGTGATGACAATTCTGACATGCAGGAAAACTACTACAAGGTTATTGATCAGAATTGTAGAACAAGTGTATGTGATATCAGCGTACACTTTCAAATATCAACATCTTCTGTTGTGGGAAATGAATGTAAAATAAAAATGGACGACATGGCTACTCTATGCGGGGAGGGGGCACAAACGCCTCTTAGTCGTACGCATGTTAGCTCAATTTTCAGTCAAGTACCTAACATTTACCAGAACTTACAAAATCGACTCGGAAACACATTTTCTGGGCGAACTATCAATCTTATTAATCCCCATGTCTGATATGTGGACAGTTCAAAACTTACTATTCATGTTCATCTTGCAAAATTAGAGTATCACTAATAAAAAATAAATACCCGCAAAGTACGATAATGTCGCAAGAGACCAGGAATTGATTGTGGATGAAGTATACTGTTGTACCACTTACTTCGCAATTTAAATACCTGACTTGTAAAACAATTACGACGACAAATCATCATTTTCATTTTTATTAGGAATAAGACAAAACTCATGTATTCACGAACTAACTGTAGACCGTGAGCAATCGGTAAAATTCGACTGTTTCCACGTCAGCAGAAAGGTGTGCTTGTTAAAAAATATACGCATTCAAGACATGTTGTAACGATTAGCTGCAAAGTCGTCGGTGGCGGCGCTACTCATGGTTACGTTGTATGACGGTGCCTTGGGTCATTATTCAGCAAAGCGTGTGCCGTGTTTTCTTGAATCTTTGTATGAGGACTTGGGGGCACAACGTTTCAAAATAGACTATTTCAATCCTTGATATAAGAGCTCAAATTTGTAATCTATTTTGGAACACCAAAGATTTAGCTTATTAATGTTCTACCGTGCCTGAGCTGCGGCATATGTATCCGTTTTCGTATTCGCTGGTTTCGGCAATATATGCAAAACGAGTGCCAGTTTACAGTAAAATTGTCACGTAATCTACTTTGCCTTAAAAGCGGAGTATTATTTGAGCAACGAGGAAATTCTATTATCAACTCAGCAATGCAGGTTACTCAGATATAAAATACGTTTTGACGACTGTCGTGACGTCAGAGTGTTGTTTTCGACGTCAACAGGTGTTTTACGAAACGTGAGATCGTAAATTAAAGTTTGCAAATACAGCATGCGGTAGGCCAGTAGTTCGAAGCAACCGCATAGATATCTTAACGGTTTAATTTCTGTGCGCAGAGGAAGTGCGTATGGCAGCAATTGTTTCCCAGTCACTGTCATAGCAATTTTTATGTTGTAAAGCCCGCATTTAATTATTTTTCAATCTGCAGAAGTGATGCATTTTCTCTCGCTTTACATCTTGGCAACACTCCATTAACATTTATATTAACAAGCCACTGGTTCACTACTGCAGCTGTGAATAACTTGTCGGGTTTTTGTGAGTGGCAATCAATAGAAGTTTGCAGTCCGTGTTCTTATGATCTCAATTTTACATACAAGAGTGAAATTGTAAAATATCCACAAGGAAGAGACTGATGCTGTGAGAAATGCCGTTAAAAATATATCTCAGCGCTGCCGTAGAGGACGCGCCTCTAGAGAATATTTGTGAATCAAATATCTCGAACGTTTTGATTTCGGACATTTTTGAACTTCTGTCTAATAGAAATGATTGTTCCGCAGTTATTGGATCAAAGTTCGTTCTTTTCTCCTTCCCTTGCCGACGTTTCCCCCTCCCCAAATTTGATAACCCACCCTCTGAAATCAAATGGTTCTCTCCTGATCAACTTACAAGCCTTTTTAGCACTGCGCAAATAAGTTAACGGAGAGTGGTGTCAAGTGTTTGGGCAAAGTCAGATGAAATTCCTCCACGCCTTTTTTATAAATTCATGATATGGGTGTATCATCAAATAATCAGACATAAATAACAGCTCTCGAGTGAGTTTTACCATCCCATCGTGTTCAAGGACATGAAAGTATAAATACCAGTAACACCCATTGAGTGACTATGAATCACCTATAGACTGCTTTTCTTCTTCCCGAGCCCCGTTCACATCGTAGTAGTGGAGTAGTTTTTGGAATTTGATCTTTTGAACTCAGGTGCGCCCCTCCCTTGCAACCTTCTGATACCAGCACAAAAATATCATTAACGCCACGCATGATAGTTCTGCGTTAGTGTGTACCCAGTATACAACGTCTACTTCTTCTTTTATCATTCAAAACAGGGCCGCATTGAGCCAAGCGTATCTCCGCGTCGTCAGCAAACCTTGTAGTTGTTCATGGGCGTGCTGCTTTAAATCTCAAAAGGGGTAAAAAACTGTAGCATGACCTTGTTTCAAGGCATCAGTTTGAAAGAATGACGTCCGGCACTGCCAAGGTCTTGCTGTCTTGCTGAAATTCATAACAACAAGGCCATTGGAGCCTGACTTCGAGCGAACTTTCAGGTAGATAAAATAGTAAACGTTGCGGAATGACAAAATCGTAGGCATGATCGTGCACCGCCCGCTAAATTGTGTCAGGGCGTCGGTGAGAAAAGACAACGCTGACCGACTCAGAGCTAGCGAGACAAATAGTTTACGTTGAAGTCAAGTGAAGGTGATAGGCAAAGTGAAAAATTCATGGGGTTGCAATGGGAAGATGTCTAACGCCATAATCTGCTCTGATCACCAGAGAACTGAAACAAGCTTTGAAAAACCAGGTTATTATCGGTAATAAACTGCTTTATAAACTGCCAAAGGTCAGTTTAGTCAAAACCTTTGACCCAACCACTGTTTGCTTCATAGGCAAGAACGGATTAGAACTGTATAGAAAACAGAAAATAGATTTTACTTGTCAATGAATTTGTTTTCCGCTAGATTGGGTGGTGTAATCATGAATACTGGGAAGTCTGTTATCCTTTCTTCCATCTAGGATCGGTGAAAGCCTAAAAGTTTTTACGATTCGTTGCTACTCTGACAGAAACGCAATTAATGGTAGAACGCGCCTCGAATACAGATATTCGGATTCTCAAAATGTTTACGACTCTTTTCTGATCCACCACTTGTTAGAGCCCATTTTAATGCTCTTGAAGTAAGTAAAATTTCCACTCTCTTAATTTTTGATAATGGAAAATGTTGTTTTCCTCCACAGAGCTAACACCGGGATGGCGGCCAATTTGAATTTCATATATCGGTAAAGTTTAGGTAATTTGTTTCTCTAGTACCAAATTTGCGCGGTGAAGCTTGATTTCTATTCTTAATTTTGAAAGAGAATGGTTGAAAGTTGCCTTGAGGCAAACTTGAGCAAACGTTTAAATCTTTAACTTTCAAGCGCAAACTGACCTTAAGCAGATTCGAATGTCTGTTTAAGTATTATGAAAAAAGAACAAGTCACGCTGTCACGTGACAAACCTTGCATTTTCGGAGGAAGCTTTCGTTGCAACGCCATCACCGCAAAAAACCCTGAAGAGCTAACGAAGATGGTTACTAAGGTGATGATAGGGTAAGACAAATGACTTCTGAATTAACCCATAAACTAAATGTGCCCCGGAGAAAGATACTCGACTGACTCGCAGATTTTCACAGTAACTTGATTGTGCTCGGCTGGTGTGCACTCATTATTGAGAGAGCGGGGCGATGACATTTCACCGTGTTGCCGTCAAGTTCGAGAATCGAAAACTTGTCTTGTTTTTGTTTTTTTTCTCGAAATATTAAATATCAGAAATGCGGACATTTTCAATTAACATCATTGGAACTAATTTGGGAAAATTGGATTTTTTTTATTTTTCAAATTTCTCAAAAGTGTTAGGTGCCCTATAGTTGAATGCTGCAATATTACAAATTACTCGTAAATACAACTGTATGACTGAAAAAGAAAAGCAGAAGAGAGTACATTGGCAGATTAAACTGACTTTAGTTCACTATCAAATTATCCCAAATTAGTTCCAATCGTGTTAATTTAAAACGTAGTTAAACGAAGGCAATTTGTTTAACCAATGATTGATTTAATATTGCATATGAACGAGAATAGTTTGAAGTTTCCTTCAGAAAGATCTACAAAGATTTCTATAACTTTCAGTTTCGGGCACATGCTACCCGAATGGCAGTCCAGTACGTGTAATCACCTTCAATAACGCAACATCGGTAAACCCAAATATAGCGATGGGACTGCGGGCCTCTATTTGCTGTAGCATTCCATTTTGACCTCGTTCTTCATTGCAGTAGTATCATCTAAGCGCTATGTGTCTTCATATATCCCTCCTATATCCCTCCCTTCATATATCCCTCAAGTTCGGGTAACATGGGTAGAAAGATTAACCCATTAAAGGTAATGTAGTTGGCCGAAAGTTTAATATTTACGATGCACTGTAGGCATATGAGATGGAGTTACAAATAAGAGGACGGCCTCTTTCTAGACTTTGTTACAGTTTCAAACTATTTCAAGTGCAATGCGGGATAAAATGTGAAAAGTTGAAATAATGAAAAATGTCGTCATTGGTTAATATCGCTCAACGAGCAATAGTTATATAAATTGGGACAGACATATAATAAATATTAGTGAATTGTTTGTGTTTAATACACTTGAGAAAAGAAATCAATGTTGCAGACGACACTGCTGATAAATTCGATTTCTCTTTCATGACATTCGCGCAAACGAAGTGTTTATGTACGTTCAGGTCACAAGCCGTTCGGCTCTATCTCTCCTATTGTTACAGAGATGATGATCTCGTTACCGACTGTAGGCCTACGGGTCACCCGAACCTTTAAGATTTTTTTAATTTTTTTTTTCTTACGAGAAATCTAATAGACCGAGGCTGCTATTTACAGCGATGAGTGCCTGAAGCAAAAAAAAGGAGAAGACAAAATGGCCATTGTTACTTTTTCTGTCAAAATAAATAAAATATTGTGAAACTGTGGAGTCAGAAGTCAGAAGTCAAAGGTTTTACTCTATTTCCTTACTCTATTGAGTACAAATTCAACATTTTGATTTCATGATCAACTTTAAAATTGGTCACCATACAAATACTGGAAAATAAAAGCACTTCCGATGAAGTAATATTTTAAATTCAACGTTATCACCAATCTCCTGACTAACTTGGCGAAGAAAATTTCAATTCTCTATTTTCTTTAAAATGACGACCTACTCTGTTCTCTTTAATTACAAACACAAATGTGGGAACCGTTCGCCGTTCGAAAAACCTGAAGTCGATCAAGCATAGTTTTCCATATTTGCCCAGACCCGATTGACGTGTATCTTCTGACGATTTTACTTACGGCATGGGCAGGGCATATATGTAGTTGTCATCGCATTATTTCATGGGCAGTGCCATAGAGAATTAAATAACTGCTGACCTTCCTGAAAAGACGCTTTGAACTTGAAATGGCATAAAATGACGTCCCAATTCAACACCAGGCCGTTCCTACAGCGGTCAAGGTATGAACAGATTTGAAGGACGCAATCATGATCAGTGACCTCTGACCATTCACTCGTTGATTCAAAATCCTTAGAACTTTATCACGTAGAGTCATATAACTACGCTGATTCCGTGTGAACCGATATTCGTTGTTAGATTCGTACCAAATCCAAATATTCACCTACTTTGACTTCGTGAAATCATAGACTCTCGAGAAACTCGAGGGTCTATGGTGAAATCGACCAATGATCGATAGAGATCAATTTACGGAACATGTAAATTGAAAAGGTCCTTGTTTTTCAAAGGTCAATGTTTCCCTGAAACCAACATTAGTTTCATCTAATGTATATAATACTATAAGTTACTTTCAATGTCTTGGTCACTTTTCATTAGAGGCAAAGCTAAATTCAGGAGCAATGACGAGTTGTTTAAGGTCAAAGTATTCGAGCATAACATATATGTCCACTGACATCAAGGGCAAGATACGGTCAAGGACAGAAAAGAGAGAGAAAGACAGGAAGGAAGAAACAAAAGATAGACACACACACACACAGCCACACAGACAAACAAACAGACAGACAGCGAATGTGAATCCGTGTCTGAATATCCCTATTTTCTAAAGTTTGCGAAAATTATAGTACATACTTATTAGTAGCCTAGGGAACCCCAAAGATTCGTTGCTTTTATAGTGTATTACAGGGAATTTCCTTGTAACATGAATATTATTTTCTATCAGTTTTCGTTTAGTTTATTTTTTCAGCTTAAATACCGAATCGCATGTTCCGGCGTACAGGACATACCTAGCATAGTTCGTATTATATCAAGTACACTTTGTGTACTGTTGCTCCCTTGTGTAGACAACGCCTTCGTCGAACAATGGGCTTAATGTCGGTCCTCGATCCACGGCTCTTGTTACGAATGATTCACGTGAACGTATACAAGCTGGCTATATCCACAATTGTCAGTTATATTGGTACCATGGCTAACAACGCAAAAATGTTATGTCACTCCTTGTACGAGGGTGTAGAGCCGTGACTAATAAAAAAATAATTTCGGACATTTCATCGTAGTTCATTCGAGGACGTGCCTACACGCGCACCAATCAGACATAATTTACCCGTCCCGAGAGCGTTCATAAACCACGATGATATTTAAAGCATGGCGAAAAACATGAACTTTGTCATGTGCATTGAAGATATAATTTTTCTTCTTCTTACATAAAATCTACATGTTAATCACTCAGATGTCGATTGCAATAATTTTAGAGTGCATGATGGGATAATTGAAACGATCCTTTGTACATCTTACATGGTATTGACTTCCAGGCATTTTTAACATCTTGGACAAAAGCAAGCGAAAGTGTTAGAAGACGTGGCTTTCATGGTGCTAGACGATTCATTTTAATGGATTATTTGCCCCTTGGAGAAAACGATCCGTCGTGCGTGTATTGATAAGCAAATGGATAATGATATAGCGATTTATATTTGAACATAAGTGCAACGAAATTTAACTTCAAGCATAACAGAACATTATCTTGAGTGCGACTCTTTGGTAGGAGTACCTCTTCCCTTAGGAAAGTCCCTCGTCCTAGAGTGTACCTAATAGAAAGATTTTACCCTCTACGAGGAGCGATAGATCTTACGAGCAGTTATTCCATAGAGATTCAAGTAAGTACGCGTATCAATCGTGTCTTTCAACTGTGCATGTTGCTTTTACTTTTAAAACCTCTCTCTCTCTCTCTCTCTCTCTCTCTCTCTCTCTCTCTCTCTCTCTCTCTCTCTCTCTCTCTCTCTCTCTCTCTCTCTCTCTCTCTCTCTCTCCATACTAGATTGCTAGATGTAGCCACTCGTTTCACCAGTGATTGGTAATGAACAAGAACTTTAAAGCTGACCTAAATGAAGGACTGAAAGAATCAAATAAGGTCAAATGTCAGTCTGCGAAAGTACATAAATCTAAATGTGGAATCAATATGCGAATGAGCTAGTCTTTGTGTGTCGTTTTAATAGCGAATCTGGGACTAGTAATAATGAAAGCTTCAGTCGTGGATACAGTTCACACTGTTCGAACCAAATTTGTATCACGACACTCATGCGGCCTGACAACGACAATAATCTCCCAGGGGAGCGCTTGTTCAAGCCGAATCTGTAATTCTCCATATGAAATTTTCCGCTGCTGAATTATTCTCAAGTTGTCGTTCACAGAATATATCACATCGTCCCATGCATAACAATGGTATCAGCGAAGTTTAATGTAGAATGCGCCTCGGGGACAGATATTCTGACTTTGAAACTTTTGCAATATTTTTCCGGGCTGTCACTTGTGTGTGTGTGTTGAGGGAGGTGGGGGGCTCATTTCAAAGCTTTTTGATTAAGAAAAAATTCATCGTCTCAGGTTTTTGAAAATCGAAATCAATATTTTACCCTTAGGGTTACCACTGGGATAGCAACCATCTTTGAATTTAAAATGTTAGATAATTTTATTCTCTAGTTTCAAACTTTGCGCGATGACCCCTGATTTCTTACTCTTGATTTGGTAAGAGTATGTTTCATTGAGGAAAGTTTAGGCAAAATTGAAAGTCTTTCAATTCTCTGTAGCTGTAACTCTTGAACTTCGTTGACCTGAAAAAAGCTTTCTGTTTTCTTTGGTTTTCTTTAAATTCTACAAATTTAAAGGATACAGTCTTTTGCTACTGAAAAATTGGACATGTAAATTTAAATTTTAACCGTTATTTTGATTTCCTGCCATAAAAAGAAAACATAGCATATGGAGTCCCAGTGGAAAACATTCAGCACTATGCATTATATTGGACTACTCTGTTGGTTCTGTGAAGATTCCAATGCATATATGCACGACGTACAGTGTTTTTGCTTTATTTGTTTGGGCAAACGTTTATTATTTATCTTGCTCAAAATTGCTCATGCACTCCCATTGGACAATTTACTATACTTGTATAAACAGCCCTCAATGAGTACATCCCCATGAACTTGTTTTAGTTGTAAGTAAAATAAAAAAAAATAATGCTAAAAGATACAGCTGTTGGGCCTCTCACTTTCGTGGCGCATACTACCTTAAAGCAGCGCCAATTCGTGCAGCGCAGAGTTGTATACGGCCGTATTGATGGTTCCTCTTCCGGTACGTAATGTTACAAAACAATAAAGATATGAGTTCCACATCTGCGCAATGAACAGTTCAAACAAGGCAGAAAGGTCAAATCTCGGTGCTTTTCCTTTGTCGCTGTCTGCGTGACAAGAGTGCATAACGGGTTGGCTGTCATTTACCTTCGCGTCAAAGACAAGGCCAAAAATGACGTCGTACGTCTTTTCTTTACGTCACTGCGTGTATATTGTTTGTTGGTTTATTTTATAAATTTTATTTGATGACACCAAGGACACTCCTCTGATCGACAAGAAACGAGCGTGCCGTCAGGTTATTCTCATAGCGAACTCTGACCTCCAAGACATATGCGCGCTGACGACGCGTATCAACTAATCGATAGAAATTAAGTTAAATGAATTATATCGAACCGGGCAAATTGTAAACACACCACCTATCCGTGGTCATGACGTGAAAGGCAGCACGGCAGAGAGTAAACCATCTCCACTTCGCGGAGTAGGAACTCCGCATCAATAAATTTGACATCCGACATTGTCACAATATTTCAAGTTTCATTACAGCTGTTTCATAATTATTTCCACCGTTGGGAGCGGTATTGTGCCGCTAATGTCAACAAGCATATCCACAGGTAGCTGCCAAGTATACTGTCGCCATGTTGTATCATCCTTTTAAGAAAGAGTCATCAGCTACCAAGACAACCGCTAGAACATGACTGCTTACTCTCCCTTGGGACAGCGAAAGTACTGCGTGGGCGCGCGATCTGGAACAGCGCTACTTATTACTATAATTAGCGGGTCATATATTCAGCGCCGGATGAGGGTTCCGCGCAATCTCTTGTTTGTAGCAACGCTTTGCTTCACAACGAACAAGTACGCCGCCTCTCTGTACCGGTGACAACCCAATTAGACATTCAAGATGAAATATTCTACCCAATCTACGTTACTTTCAACGGGACAGCATAAAGACCTCGTTAAAAGCTAAACAGTCGCCTATCATTGTACAGCTTACCATCCCGGACCAATTCTGGTTTTTTGCCGTCGACCAACACAATAGAACTTAACGTTTATGAGTAGAACGTTCTCAGGCATGCAGTACGCCTTGCCCTGATCAACAAATACAGCTACCGATAAGCAATGCCATTTTTAAAGAAATAAGAGAGAATGAGTTCTGCTTAATTATTTAATATGATGCGAGACAGGTGTTTGGATGGGCCTCACTAACCGCTGTAAATTATTAATACTCTCACTGGCCGATATAAACTACTACTTGAAAGAAAGTATATTTTACCTTGCGTGATTGAGGTCACCTTTCCGGAATTACACATATGCACAGGAGTACAGAAAATAAAAACTCACCTTGGGCATGGCTAACACAAAAGATACTCGTCACTAAAACAAAAAGAGGTACAGCGAACCCCTTCAGAGCCATTCCTCGGGCGACGGTGGGGTAAAAATCACACTGGGCTCCCTACTAGCGCCGGTTAGGTCCGTTCTCGGCTAATCCAAACACGCAATGTACAGACTTTCACCTGAGGTTGTCCTCGATAAGTGCTTGCCGGCTATTGTTATAATGTTGATAAATGACTGGGCCTACGCCCAAGCTGTCTTTCTTTGATCGGCACGCATGAAGGGTTTTCTTTTCATGCTTGCCACTCGGGACCCGGCGTTTTGTTCCACGGCCGCTGTCGAGTTTTCTTGTTATAGTTCATTTTTAGAAAGGGGATTTCTTCGACTCAATGCATTGACGGCACAAATTGTCAAGTGTTCTCTACCTTTGAGAAGGAACCCCTCATTGCTTTCCATAAATTATCAAAAATTAAATCACTAAGGTAAAGAAAGTGAACTCAATCATAGAAGATTTCTCTTTATTTCTGTAAATAAAAATTGCACTTGCATCTGAAGTTCAATTAGAATTGTGGAAGGTGAAATTCCCGTTTAACAAGATTTTTGTTCTGTATGGTTGTAAAATTTCCCTTCGCATTTACATGCAAATTTTTATTGCTCTCGAACGAGGTCTACTCCGAGTATTTGCTGGGTTGGTGGAGTAGCTGGGAATTTGGTTTGCACAAGGTCCCTTTACAAGGGGTGTACAGTGTCACGGACGGCTGGCCTACCGTATATTTGATTGGTTGAGGGCCGTCACGAACCATTGGGTAGCTTGGCAACAGATTGACTCGTCGGTGGAAAATTTCGCAACGCGCGCATTATTTTCGACGTAGACCCGAATATGGGGGGAATTTTCACATACGTAAATCAACCTATCGTGAACATCGGATACCGGAGAAAAACTTTGCATACCGTTCATCGGTCGCGAACAGTTTTACCCGAACGCAGCCACGATAACACTGACCTTGGCCTTCAGGTTTCTACCTGTAGTAGAAACAATTTCTATGAACGATCATGTTCCATTCAACTCGATCATAGGGACGGAATATACCAGGTATACTGAAGAATCGATGTTCCTGAATCCTATTCTAAAGAGTTAAGTGTCCATTAAAGTTGATCAACTGTAAGTTAGTGTTGATTCGATTAGACCTCAATACCATTGGACAGCGACCAACTCATGTTTCAAATAACCAAGCAAATGTGGCCGTCTTGTGTAAGTGTGTCACGAAATTAAAAGTGCCGTTCAAGTTCAGAAACTTGAAGGACTCGTTTCAACGCCTCGGTATCGAACGACCTGCTTTTGACGACACTATCGGCGTTCATTCGACAACAGTGAGGATCTCGACTTTTGAACTTTTTTGACAACAATACTGTGTGCTGAATATGTTCTTTTAGGGTGGGGACTATTCAACACGGGCATTTCACGACGAGCTTTGTCTCGTAGAACACAGTGGCCCTCATAGCAAGCTCTTAAGCGAGCCCCTTATACCGAGAATGTGATCCCACGCACTGTATCTCTTCCAATAACAATGCCCTTTTATCAATCCATGAAAAGCGTTGGAACTCGTCATTGACATGACGCCGATAAGGTTAAACCTCTGCGTTTTTTCTCTACTTCTTTCCCACACTTCGTATATATAAAGCTGAGCTGTCTGCAACTCACCTCTGAACTTAACCGACCAAAATGCACCGCGCGAAGTACGGACGATTCAAGAGCTGACAAAAAACAGGGCAACCTACAAAGCTGTTCATGCAAAAAAGCTGTTCGTGCGCGACTTCTTTGAGGACGGACTTGTCAAATTTGCCAGCAGAGTGCATGATTTAGTTGGGTTTGTTTTCATTGCAACTTGTCAAGAGAAACACACTGGGTAAATAAATGGCATTGGGAACTTTTATCAGTAGTCCGGAGAGGGGTATTTGGGGTGAGCGTAGCTAGTTCAGGAGCGGGAAATGACGGTGAGGTTAAATCGTAGTGGGAGGGCATTTACGAACAGTTACTTTTTCCCTTTCATATGTTAATTATATTCATAATATGTTAGAATAGCAGTCACAAATTCTGAAAATTGACTGGCTAGCTGCCCCTGTATCAATCTCAGTACCAATCGCACATAACTAAGCGAATGTTTTTTTTTTCCATTTAGCTTTTTTCCTCAGCTTCTCAGTGGAGAGAAATTTCAACGGAATATCCTTTATATATCCTTCATAATTGTTTTGCATGTGAAAAGTTGTGAAACAACGTTTTCTTGCACGTATGAGTCATACTTAGTGTTTGTTTACTCTTCGAAAAATGCTAAATGACCTTCAATAATATTAAATCCTAGTGTCGCCAATGTTTTATCAATTCATTCAGATAAATTCTTAATTACGAAACTTTATTAAGTATACAAATTAGTGATTTGGTGAGTAAAATGCTAAATGGCTCTCAATAATGTGATAGCACAGTATTTTCAATTTACATAGTAATTTTTGACAACTTTGATCTAGCAGTGAAGAATTTGCGAAGTCCGCCATCGCAATTAATATCCGAGGTATCGCTGTTTCTCTCTGTACATTTTCAACGTAATGTAAGGCATTTCGTTTCTACGGATCCGGTTTCCAATGTGAAAATTTGAATTTCGTCATTGGAAATAACCTTTTCAAAAACTCGTTTTTTCCATGTGCAATAACTATACTGAATACAGACCTTTGTTAGCAGGAGACAGATCTTGTTGTTTTTCAAGAAACTTTTTTATATTTCTATATTTTAACACTTAATGTTGCGATGTGTAATGTGTTTTGGTGAAGCGAAAGGTAATATTCCACAATGGACAATAAATTAATTCTATTCTATTCTATTCTATAAAGAGTTTACCATATTGACATGCCCTTTCTTACTCGTCATTTCAAAATGTCGGTGGCGCGGGTTGCGCTTGATCTGTTCCCGGGCAGACTTTCAATCGCAATAACACATGTAGTTCGCATGGAGGTAAAGGCAGAATCTTCTTGCTTATATAGTGTGTTCTAACTCCCACCGCCCTTTGATTTGACGTTTTACATTTCTTCGTTTGGAATATGCGCACCTCCAAAGTGAAAGTGAAGTTTACTCGAGGAAATTTAACTTCAACTATAGTGTTAAAGTTATCATGAATGACAGTCAAGGGTCACAGTACCAATGTCAAGATCAGAACTGCACATGTCAATACATCTGCCACACATGGTTTT
>NC_091934.1:14340580-14360580 GCF_041260155.1 Ptychodera flava
CAGTATCTGTAAACTTTAATTTTGACAACCTGATTTACAGCATCAGATGATAAATTGGCATGGTTCTAAAAAGTCATCAAGCAGACCACATTTTGTACTATTACTACACTTACTGTTACGTCTATGAGTTGAGGTACCTGTCTGGGGTCGTAATGCTTTCAGTAACCGAAGCTGACATACTAAGTTGTCGGTTGTAGGCACCTAGTCAGATCTTCATCACCAAATAGCAAAGTATAGATTGACTTCAACTTTTTTTAACTTCTGACTACAATTTTATAGTTTCCAAATCTACATGTTACCATAAATGACTCAGCATACAGCTTTAATTAAATAAAGATACGTCGGTAAACATTAAAGGACGGGAAATGTTGACAAACAGGATGAGATGATCTTTCAACTTGAAATTCATTGCTAATGACTTTAGCATCTGTTAAAAGAATATATCACCCAACGTAAGGCTAAAGGTTACCTCGAGGTTATGAGGGTGCACAGGTTTAGTGAATTGCTCTCTATTTGTACTTGACGTTACGTCTGTTTTTTCAATCGTCAAGGGAATAGTATAGAAATAGTATAGTATAGTATCTCGAATAGTATAGTGTAGTCTTGCAGGTTACTGTCGGTCAAGTTTATTATACAGATCAACGCTAAACATCCGATATTAATATAAGGGGAGGGGTTGAGGAAAGCCTTTCACTACACACTGGACAACTGCATCTATCTTTTTACTCCTGTGATGGAACTATTGCAAGTCCTTTGATGGCGAGTGAGTAACATACACGATACGGCAGAGACACGGCAACCTATAAGTAAACAAAGTGTGGTGATTTATTTTTTTATGGATTGTCTGTATGAAGTTATAATAAGCCAAAAAATAATGGGCATGGTTGAAAACTTTGGTTCCTGAACTTCAGTATTTTCACACTTTGATCCATGGCAGACAAATCATTTAAAATGGGTACAAATTTACCCCAGACACTGCATATCATAATCTTAGGATTATATCATATTGCATATTTAGTATTTTTGTAAAAGACACTCAAGCGCACTGCAAGTTTCGCAGCACTCCAAAGTATTACGAGAATGTTAATTTTTCCGATGAACCTAAGATATGCCTACCTAGTTGAATGTCATCTAAATATGTTGCACGACATTATTTTCTTCATAAGTCTCCCATTCTTTTTAACAAAGCAGCACCGTGACGGTATCTGCGTCGACATCACGCACCAGAACTGCTTTCTTTCAATAATAGATATTATTTATTGTCTACATTTTTAATGTTTGTTTTTAAAAATTGCACGTCTGCCATGTGCTACTGTCCCCTCCCTCGAAATATGTCGCTAAATCCATTCCTCGATAACATGTAACCTCGGAAACGTTTCACAGACTCTAATTGTGATTTGAGTCCGCGTATGTCCACACACACACACAAAGGTAAGACTTTGCATGGTGCGAAATCCGACGTCCCGTAGTTATACAGGTATTTAGTTTAAATGTCAATAAACCTATCTCATCATAAAATGTGAACTCTAAGCATTAAAGCTGTTCAGTAAATACGGCACAAAAACATCGTAAACGTTTTACGATTAACTTATATTATATAGGTCGATTGATCGGCCTATTTTAAAACAGCTGCCTGCATGGTTGGTTGACCAGTAGGGAGCTGAAATGCCGACTCGATTAACAGAAATCCACTTGTTAAGTGAGTGAATGCACAGTTACGACCTTTCTATACGACTCTGGGCGCCGCTTTTTTGAGTGCAGGAGAGTCCCCTTCTGTACAGCAATCTCCTCGTAGAGATTGAGCGCGGTGTGGCGGCAGTGCGGCATGGATAATTCTAACCTAGCTAGAGGGTCTCCGAGTCGTTGACCGTGCGCCGGCTACTGCTGAGACTCTCTAGCTAGTTATCAATGTATGGAGGATGCTTCTGCAATCTCCACGCAGAGTTTGAAGAGCGGTGCGGCGTACATATTCTAACAAAGCTAGAGGGTCTCAGAGTTGTTGACTTTGCGCCCCACTACTGCTGAGACTCCCTAGCTAGCTTATAATTATCTACGCCGTCCACAATCTCTGTAAGGGGAATGTGCTTCTGCAGGTGTCACCAAAAGTTACACATTCTACACCCAGCATTTTGACTTACTGTGGAACTTGGATTTCTATTACACCAGTTAACTACCCTCGGATAATTCCCTTTTGCTTTGAATGAAGACGCGCAGCGTCCCAAAATTAGCGAGTTAAAATGGAGTTGGTCATTTTCGTTCAACGTCTAGAGACATTTAATTTTATTAAAATCCACGATTGAGTTATCTATATAGAAAACATATTTCAGATAAACCTAAACTCATAACAAACAAACTAATAACAAACTAGAGGTTTATTACTGTGTTTGAAGAGATAGGCATCAATAAATTGTGAAAATATTCAAGAATATATCATAGTGCGAGTAATACGGTAAATTGTAGATATTGCAAAATGTATATTTAAGGACGATTGAAACAAATAATTTCAAAAATACACTGTTTAACTCAAGCTTGACATACAGATTGAATAGGGGCAAAATTCCCGCCTTTAAACTCCATAATCATTGTCTTCACACAATGTTTATATTACAAACATCTTACAAAATCGAAGATTTTGAGTAAGTCGATTGGTTTCCGTGTGTCTTACACGCGATGAGACCTCTTCTTATAATTTCCTAGAAGAAAACATGCGAGACGTTTAGATCACTGTTTTCTCCGTCATCAAATAAAACGACAGAGGTAATGTTTCGTGTTTTTAAAAATATGCTTTATTGAAGCGGTCGAAACGGTAGGCACTCATGCACGTGTACCAGCTCACATAAATTTACAAAATATGACTTCGCGCCCAAACGACAAGTGATCCACTCTGACAGCTTGTTTGAGTCATGTGCCTTTTACAACCTGCAATAACACGACACAGTTGTTTTGTGTCATTTAGAGTCAGTCTCCGATTGTCTTGTGTTAGGGTGTGGTTGAAAAAACAGAGCGTAAGGCAGTAGTTCGACTCCAATGTACTAAGCCACTGAAGGGAGGAAGATATTATCAAATCACCTGTACGACTCTCTTCGTTTAACTGTCTTGCTTTCATACGTTTTTGTTTTGTCAATGACATTTAAAATTGTTGACATCACACACATTAGAGACAAACATATTTTTTCTTCTACCGACATAGAACAAACATGATGATTGACACGCCAACTTCCTCATGTAATGAAAACATTCAGAATAAATACAACGGAACAATGTATCGATTAAATAATGTATTACAACAAATTTTTGTCATTTTTCAGTCTTAACTTCGTTTTCAGTACTTTGGTTTCCTATTTTGCTGTGCCATGGTATTGTGCTATTCCTCCCTCTGTCTGTCTGTCTGTCTGTCTGTCTGTCTGTCTGTCTGTCTGTCTCTCTCTCTCTCTCTCTCTCTCTCTCTCTCTCTCTCTCTCTCTCTCTCTCTCTCTCTCTCTCTCTCTCTCTCTCTCTCTCTCTCTCTCTCTCTCTCTCTCTCTCTCTCTCTCTCTCTCTCTCTGCTATTTTTGACTGACGAAACTGAAAGAACCAGGCAAACAGATGCAAAGATAACAATATTGAAGACTGACAGCGACAAAAAGACAGGCAGGGATAGTGTAAAAGAGTGATAAATCAATTTAAACTCCAAGATCAATGGAGCATCACCTGGCTTACGCTGCTGTTACCAAGTGGACAATCTGTCATGTAAGTATGTTATAATGCGACTTTGTGTTGAAGTGAAAGTCTGTGACAAATAGCGACAGAAAATTGTAGAGCTTATGACACAAAAATGCCTCGGCAATGATGATTTTTACCAGGTACCAAAGCATGAAGACGTGACCAATTGCAACATATTCCTTTTGTGTATTCATTGCTGAGCATTTCTGTATGTAGTTCGTGCAACTCTCGCAAAATCGAGTCCCGTTTATACTTAATGACCAGAACATAGCTGAAAAATCAATATCAAGTCCACTGTGACCTTACAAGTGTCCTGCGTCTTGTTTGTCGTGAAAGTAAAATACGCCACGGGGACGGATATTAGGATTTTCAAACTTTTAAAATGCCTCTCTTTGGTCTACCACTTGTGGCTGCTCATTTGAAGCCCACTGAGCAAACAACATTCTTACTGGCCTACTTTTGTGAAAATCTTACTTTTGATTTTTCATCCAAGAGTTAACACAGCGATGGTGGTAAGTTTGAATTCACAGTGTCTGTAAGGCGCAGTTTGTTTGTGAATTTTCTTCTTGATTTCGAAAAACAACGGTTGAAAAGTTTCCTTCACGAAACTTTGCAGGAAAAGGTTAAGCCTTTCAATTTCGACACGCTAACTACCTTAACACACGTACCAGAATAAATACCAAGCAATAGTCAGCTTTCAACTTGATTGCATGTTCATCATACATGTTTTCTTCAAAAGTACACACAGAATGTGTTGATAAGCCAGACATTAAAGTTGCCGACTCATTTAATCGTTGGTTAGAAAAACACTAGAGTCTCTCTGATCCTAGGAAAGACATATCAACGAAGTCTGTGTCCATTTACTTTTCTGTTTACTTCTTGAAAGAGTTCATTATTCCACAAACACCCTGTCTTTTGGCAATAGTTATCAATTTCTGCCAAGATACTTGAACCCTTTGGTATGTTTTTATTACAAATTAGTGATATGTATGAGAAAAACAGTTTGCAGACCCTGTGACAGACTCGTTTGAAAATTGCAGTACGCAGTAATAAAAAGTACACTGTAAACTTAAGTGTTCAAGGATAGAACACCAATTAAACGCCTTTTTGTAACACTTTTTGAACGCGTCCAGACGTTCAGAAATTTAACACTACGTGTTCAACCAACGTTCAATTTTTTAACACACGTGTGCAGATTTTGAACGCTACGTGTTCATCAGACATTATATTGAACACCATATGTTCCATATCTGAACACACGTTGCACATGAAATGTGTTCAAAAATTGAACGCATTTACGCGTTCAAAGGGCTGTAACACTTTTTGAACGCATGGACGCCGTTCAACGATAAGTGTGTTAAAGGCTAGAACACATAATGCGCGCTTGTTGAACACCTTTAATTTTGGGCGTTCAGGGGGTGTTCAAGCCTTGAAATAACATTACAGACCACTGATATTCAGTAAAATTATTTTATTCTAAAAATACACAAAGCATTTCTAGAGTAAAATACAATAATTTACTGTAAAAAGGGCAAATAAACATTGCCAATTTGTATGTAAAGTTTGTCAGAGGAACATACCAACGGTGTTAACACCCTCCTATCAAAAACATAAGCAATAAAAATCCCCATGAACACTGTAGATCGTTTTAAAAAATACGAACAAAGTAATGACAAAACAGCTTTTACTTAACTATTGTGGATTACGTTTTAAGGTTCATACTTGTTTAAAATGTACAAAACATCATCTGAAAAAGCTCAAAATTTGGCTTACTTATTGTGTTGAAAATACATAATTATATGTATGGAATGCATACTTCATTGTTGTAAGATAGTTTCTTAAAGACATTTCCTCTTGTGTAGACAAGTGTAAATTTTGAAGAAAAAAGTTATTCAAGGCTTCTCTAGTGCACATGGTATATAGTTGTCCACATTAAAGTAAGCACAACATGTCAAGTTTTTAAAGTGTCACTGACAGTAAGGCACAACATGCACAAAGTGGGGAAAATTGGTCCTTGGTAGGGTAAAACCTATTTCCTTGTCCAACAAAGTCCTTCATAAACAAAAATGTTTGTTTGTTTGTAATATCTTTAAATAAACAATGGAATAAATCGGTGACATTTCAAAAATCTACTCAGAAATTAAAAACATATTCGTAAAGACCTTTCAAATTCTGGTGTACCTTGCTATTAATTTTTATACAAATGTTTTTACCAAAAATGGTAAAAATCACCCTTAAAATAAAAAATGTAGATTTCATCATAACGTATATATATCACATTCTGGTAATCCCTCATATCTTAAAAATGTCTGAAATGTCTTTATTTCTTAAAAATACAAAGTTCCAAATTTCTGCATAATTTGAACAATCTGAAAAAGGCTATCAGTAGAGATCTATGTCCTAAATATCAAAGCTGTTCAATTAGCAGTTTTAAAGAAGATTTGTAAAGATTTTTTGACCAAAAATGACGAAAATTGCCATGAAACATAAAAATTTGAATATTTCATCACAACTAGCACAAATTTGACTAATGTCATTCTTAGGGACGTGTTTACCAAATATTGAAGACGTCAGTCAAAGAGAAGAAGATTTTTGCCAAAAATAGCAAAATATAAATTTGCATAGTTCATCATAATTTGAACATATGTGATTAGGGTAATCCCTGGGGACCTGTAATCCAAATATTAAAGGATTCGTACAGGCTGTTTTGAAGAAAAACCTTGGGATGTACAAATTCGAGGGCAATGCTACATATCCACCTATTTTGCTGACAGCAAAGCTAAAAACCAGTTGCTAAGAACAAGAGACGTGTTGAGCTACAATAAAAAATTCTCTTAGGTTTGGTAGCATGCTGGAAGTCTCCTTTATCAGATGCAAGGGGGAATGAAAAATTGAAGCAGAAAGTGACAGAAAATTCAGCGTGAAAATTTTAGAAAATTCAGTAATTCAGAGTGGACATTTTTACTCTGAATTTTCCGTCGCTTTCAGCTCTTATTTTTCATTCTACCCTCGCATCTGATAAAGAAGACTACACGTCTGTGAAAGCTTATTCTCCGGCAACATTTAGTTGATCATAGCATGCTACCAAAGATTAGATTAATTCAGAAAAATTACAGAAACTTATCAAAATTCAGTTACTGACCCTCGGAAGTTTAAATCTACACTAGGGATGAACTGAGGTTCTCAAACTTGTTTCCAGACAGCTACCTGTACACTCATCTTCTTCATTATCTGTACCACCAGCTTCTGTAACAACTCTTCGATTTTCAGTTATATCCAACTTTTTACATCCTGAAAATAATGCAACTCTAGGTAATATGGCGAGATAAGACTTTAAATGAAAGACAAGGAGCTGATTGGGTTAAGGAAAGGGGAGACTTTCATATACAGTGCCTCTTTTCAATACTGTTACAAAATATTGGCTTCTTCTTGTCATCAACTGATTAAAATAAAAAAGCCAAACTCTCCTATGCTGAAACAATAAATTGTATACTCTACAATGTGTAATTGATTTTTTACATGCGATTGTCTCTACTAAAAGACATGTGTTAGCTGTGATTACGCAGCGGTACTATGCAAGGCGTATCGATCGCGCTCAGGTTGTGTTGCAATGACCCTTGACCCGAGTGAGATCGATCGATAGGCCATGGCCAAAGTACCACTGCGTATTCACAGCTTGTTGTTGGTATACCAGCCACTAAAAGAAAAAAAGTTTCTTCACCTAGTTAAGCTATTTCAAAGTACAATACGATTAATTTCGAAGGATATTAATACAGATGCTTCAAAATCTAATACCTTTTACTATTTTGGAGAGAAAACTTACCCTTTCTGGTCTTGCTTCCGCACGATCACGACTACAGGGTGCGCTTACAAGAAAAATGTCGCAACTTCCGTTTTGATGCATCATGGGATAGGAAAAAGCACCAAACTTGAACACCAAGTGTTTAGAAATAGAACGCCTCTTGCACGCCGATGTTAAAATTAAAACGTTTATGATGGTTTTCTGGTTTTCTTTTCAAATTTTCAAGATTTCAACATGTAATAATTGTGTAAAATTATTTTGTATACTTTCTGTTTTAGAAAAATCATGCTTTCAGCAATTAAGACCGGAAATATTTTTCACTTAGTGGGAAATTCGTTACATCAAAATCCGTGTACGTTTGCCGGACAGCGAGGCAGCAGTTAATTTAATATAGCCATTGTAAAGTAAAAAACACATTAGATTGTTAATTGTTTCACAGTATTATAAAATTTCTGTGATGCTGAGTTTTTGAACACTTGAAGGAGATGGTTGTTAACACTACGTGTTCAGGTTTAGAACACCATTGTTAATAATATGAACACTAGTGTTAACAATATGAACACTAGCTGTTCAAATTTGAACACCGACACGTACATTTTGAACGCGTAAAGACGCGTCTAGCGTCCGCTATTTTTACAGTGTAGATATTGATGCAAGCGCGTATTTCAGACTCTATCACCTGAGCAGGATTCTCTATGCAAAACTGTACACAGACCCTACTCACAGCACTATGACAGCGCTGGGCCGTTTTTTTACTAACAGGATGTATTTAGTGTTTTTGATTGTATTTGATACTGTATGAGAAGACAATTTTATAATATTTACTTTGCTTTCCCATGAAGACATAGGGGTTCTGTTTTTCCGTTTCTTCATTAATAGCTCTTTGATCTCTTTTGAATTGCTTCACATGTTCTCTTAACTTTTACCAATTGATGCATAATACAGCATCTGTGCGAAGTCCAATACAACAAGATAGCTCGCCAGATCAGAATATAGCAATACAACATCTTACAGAATCGAGGACAAAACGGATAAAGTCAAAATTTGTGGTAAAATGCTTAAAATATGGCTTACTGACTTTCTTTAATTAGAAAAGATTTAAACATTAAATGTTCTTCACAAATCTTGGAAGGCAAACAACTGAGTCGAAACAAAATAAAGTGCTATTTTTTTTTGGTGGGGCAAAATCGAAATTTAGTCCGCCTGTTCTGTAAAAATTATCGCTTCCCTTGACGAACTTTTTTGGACATAGCATCAAAGACGTGGTAAGAGGTTGCAAATGACTAGTTTTCGTCAGATATGGACAAGAAAAACACATTTCATCAAAAAAGCAAAAGTTTAGGGACTAAATCAGTAATCTCTTGTTCGTAACTAAAGTGATTGATAATAAGCTATCCATCGCTAACGGTTAAAAAATTACTCAAAGAATCTTTCCTTTGATGCCAAAAACATGACATGGCATGCAGACAGCGAGAGCAATCTGTGGCTCTCGCATCAGCATTCGTTGACATTATCTGTTTGACTGACTTTTAATTCTTTTTTTCTTTTGACAGTTGATCAATTTGTTCAGAGATAAATATAACACGAAACCTGCCCCTTTAATTAACAGCAGCAGCATACATGTCCTTAAATCAGTGAACCAAATAAAAGACTCCTAATTTTCGAGTTTGTGTCCTTCGTTATTTGCAAAGACTATACTGGACAGGCGAATTATAATACCGATGTTCACTGTTGCGAAAAGATTTTGTGGCGAAGGGCAAGTTCCCTGTTTAGCAGACCAATTGTATGCAGTGACTTGGATAAATATACAGACAATGGTACGACAAGATACACACACTACTTCACATCTGGGTCAATGCTTTGGAATTCAAATACTACAGAGGGTGGAAGGCACAAGTCACTGCCAGATTATTCATGAACACATAGCAATCGCAATCGGACACTGATACCGTGGGCGACTCTCGTAAACAACTTCAATTCTAACCTGCAAACACACGACCTCTTTTTACCGTGGACGGGCAAAAAGCTAGGTCAGTCCAGAGAAGTGAAAGGTTACAATAGCAATGTCAGAGGTTTTCCCACTGTGAAAGTACAAAGGCCTTTCTACTTATTCATGTTTTGACACTCCCACTGTGTGGTATATCGTAGTAGCTGGGATACTTCTTCAGAGTGACACATGTAATTGGTGGCGTCCTTTTTCACAGATGGCTTCCATAACATTCGACGAGCGACGTCCGTAGTTATACAGGTACTTAGTTTAAATGTCAATAAACTTTCCTCGTCAGAAATGTGAACTCCAGGCGTTTGCAACGCCGTCATTAAATAAGACATAAAACATCGTGAACGTTTTACGATGAACTTTATATACGTCAATTGATTGGCCTATTTTAAAACAGCGCCTGCATGGTTGGTTGTTAGGGAGCTGAAATGCCGATTCGGTCAACAGTAATCCACTGCATGGTTAAGTGAGAGAATGCACAGTTACGACCTTTCTATGCGACGCTAGGCGCCACTTTTTGAGTGCAGGCGAGTCCCCCGCTACAGGTGTTACCATAATCGACATATTCTACACCAAGCGCACAAACGTTACACGCAAGCGCGTTTTGACGTGCTGTGGAACATGCTATGTATGTAAGTTAATTGGCATCATATAATTCCCCTTAGCTTTGAATGAAGGTCTGCGGCGTCCCAAAATTAACGACTCAAACATTGAGCTGGTAATTTTCATTTCAAAGTCTACAGACACTTACTTTTACTAAAATCCACGATTGAGTCATCTATGGTAAAAATATAATTTCAGATAAATATAAACACATACAGCAAATTACAGGTTGCTTACTGTGTTTGAGGAGATAGGCATCAATGAATTGTGAAAATATTCGAGAATATTTCATAATGCGAGTAATAAGGACCATAAAATTGCAGATGTTGCAAAAATTATGTTCAAGGACGACTGAAATGAATAGTTTCAATCACAAACAAATAGAAACAGACTGGCAACGGGTATTGTTCAAGGCGTGAAGCAGTTACGTAAGTCATCCATGTTCGCCTCGCCTCAGGTAGCTCTCGCCTCGCTTTTCCGAAGAGTGCCGAACATGCACCCTTCGGTAGTTTCCGGATTTTCGCCAATTTTTAAGCGAAAGTATGTTCGGCAAAGTTTGTGTTATTGTTGTCATGTGGTGCTGAGTGGAATCGGCGTGCTGGCGAAAACGGGAAAGTTTTGAGCTTCGGCAAAGTGAGTTTTACCATTTTAAAAATTCCTCTCACATTTTTATGAATATATAATGAGTGTGTTTCAACCAAATTTGAAAATCTTCTATCGATACTGTCTGGTTTTACTCAATGGTTTACGGTCAGTCATATCGTCTATTAAAAGTTGGTCATGAAACTGCGGGCGTGTTATGTTTTGATTGGCGTGAAGCAGTGTTTCTGCCCTGAGAGCTCACAAAGTAAGTATGGTTGCTACGCGACTGGCAGCACGATGCCATCTCGTCGTACTTTTTGCATAACCTCGTGCAATTATCTAACATCATGCAAAATCTAATACCTGTGAAGCTCTTTTTAATATGAAAAGCCAATAGTCTACCGAGACGACCATGGAACAAAAGCCATGCCGCGTTGCTAGTCTATTTCTTCTATTTGTCTGTGTTTCAAAAATACACTGTTTAACTCAAGCTTGACATACAGATTGAATAGGGGAAAAATTCCCCGATTTTAAACACCATAAACAGTGTCTTCACACGACGTTTATAGTAAACGGTTACGGATTTTTAATCTTACAGAAATCGGTATCGCCTTCAAACTATGTTGAGGATTGTATCTCATCGAAGATTTTGAATGGGTAAGTCGATTGGTTTCCGTGTGTCTTACACGCGACGAAACCTCTCGTTAAAATTTCTTAAAATACAGCACGCAACAAGACGTGTAGATCACCCTCTTTTCTGTCATAAAACAAAACGGCAGAGATACCATAAGGCACTAAATATTTCATTTTTTAAAATTTATTTGAAGGGGTCGAAACTAAGACACTCAGCACGTGTACCAATTCGCATAAATTTACAAAATGTGACTTCTCGCCCAAACGACAAGTAATCCGCTCTGACAGCTTGTTTTAGTAACGTGCCTTTTACAGCCCGCAATAACACGACACAGTTGTTGTGTGTCATTTAGAGTCAGTCTTCGATTGTCTGGTGTTTGGGTGTGGTTGAAAAAACGAAATAGGGTGTAACGCAGTGGTTCGCCTATCCACATGCTAAGTTATTAAGGGAGGCGAATATTATCAAATCACGTACGTTCGTCTTCGTTTAACAGTCTTGTTTTCACACCTTTTTGTTTCATGAATGACATTTAACATTGTTTACACTACACACATCAGACGCAAACATATTTTTTCTTCCACTGACATAGAACAAACATTATGATTTAATGATTGATACACTAACTTTCCTCATGTAATGAAAACATCCAGAATAATTAAATAATGTATTACAACTAATGTTTGCCATTTTAGTCTAAATTTCGTTTTCCGTACTTTGGTTTCTATTTTGCTTTGCCATGGTATTATGTTACTCCTCTCTCCTCCTCTCTCTCTCTCTCTCTCTCTCTCTCTCTCTCTCTCTCTCTCTCTCTCTCTCTCTCTCTCTCTCTCTCTCTCTGCTAGTATCTGACTGACGGAACTGAAAGAACCATAAAGTCTCTCTGGTCTTAGGAAAGACATATCAACGTAGCCTGTGTCCGCGGCCAATTGCTTTTCTGTTTATTTGAAAGAGATTAATCTTGAATTGGCACCCTGTGTTCTGCCAATAGTGATTCGTCTTTGCCAAGATACGCTAACCCCTTGATATGTTTTCCTTGCAACTTAGCGATATGTATGAGAAAAACAAACGTTTGCAGACTCTGCCTCAAACTCGTTTGCAAGTTGCAGTGATAAAAAGTAGATATTGATGCAGGCGTGGAATTCAGACTCTATCACCTGTGCAGGATTATCTTTACAAAACCGTACACAGACCCCAGTCACAGAACTATGACGGCTTTGAGCCCTTTCCACCAACAGGGAATTGTGGAAGTGTTTGTGACACGGCCTGTGCAGAGTCTAATACAACAAGATAGCTCGCAAAAACAGAATACAGCAAATACAACATCTTACAGAGTCGAATACAAAACGTATATGAAAGTCCAAATCAATCGCTAAATACTGGAAATATGGCTTACTGATTTTCACTTCTTTTTATTAAAAATATTTTTTTTAAAATTATGTTCTTTACGAAATTTTTGTAGGCAACAACTACATGTAAGTCAAACAAAATACAGTACTACATATATTTGTGTGGGGCATAATCCAAATTTAATCCGCCTGTTCTGTTAAAACTTTCGTTTCCTTTGATAAACGTTTTTAAATATAGCATCAAAGAGGTTGCAAATGACCATTTCTCATCAGATATGGACTAGAAATACACATGTGACCAGAAAAGCAAAACGTTTAAACACTAAATCAGTAACCCTTGTTCGTAAATAAAGTGATTGATCATAAGCTATCTATCACTCAGGGTTAAATTATTACTCACAGAATCTTTACTTTGACGCCAAAAACCATTATAGGCAGACAGCGGAAGCAATCTGTCGCTCTCGCAGCAGTATTCGTTGACATAAAACGTTCGTTCTATTTCAATTCTTTGTTCTCTTATGAACGATATGTTGAGTAAATCAATTTGTCCAGAGATAAATCTAACACGAAACCTGCCCCTTTAATTGACAGCAGCCGCATACACGGCCGTTAATTCTGTGAACCTAATAGAAGATGCCGCCAAATCCTAATTTGTGAGTTTGTGTCCCTCGTTATCAGCAAAGACTATAGCTTACTGGACAGGCGAATTATAATATACATGTTTACTGTTGCGAAAAGATGGAGTGGCGAAGGGCAAGTTTCCTGTTTTAGCAAACAAACTGCACGCAGTGACTTGGAGAAATACACATACAATTGCACGACAATATGAAAACTTTAGTTTCAAATCTGGGTCAACGCTCTTCGGAATTCAAACAGTGTGCGGTGGCTTGAAGGCAATTGTCACTGGCAGTCTGCAGTCACGAACATACAGCAACCAGACGATGATACAATGTGATAACGTGGTGACTCTCGACAACAACTTGATTTATATCCTGCAAGCACACCTCTTTTTAAAGTCGCGGAGGACCGTAAATACAGTAAGCTAGGTCAGTCCAGAGAAGTGAAAGGTTACATGCATAGCAATGTCAGAGGCGTTCCCATTCGAAAAGTACAAAGACCTTTCGACAAACAGACTGATTGATGTTTCCACATTCTCCACTGTGTGGCATATCTGAGTAGCTGGGATAATTCTTCAGAGTGACACCTGTAATTGGTGGCGTCCTTTCACAGATGGCTCCCACACCATCAGACCATAGCCCAACAATCTTTGGAGGATTTTTCTGTCCATGGTTAAACTTGAGAGAGGACCAGTTACACGTACGTCTGACCTCAACGTTTATAAGATACGCGTATCCGTAAGAAGGTGTAGCCTTCTCGGTTTTGATGTGCGTTTCTTTGATTTTACGACAAAAGAGTTAACAAACACGCAATATTCGACATGTAATTTTTCACGTAAAACTAATATCTTCATTTGACTATCCCTCTGCAAACTCATACCACCCATTAATTTGCTTGATTTTAGGACAATAACAGACTTTCGGTGACTTTGTATTCATCACGTGTAGTCTGAATTTTGTCTGGCTTCATGATGACAGAAGAGCGCCCTCAGGGCCAAGTGTAAATGATTTAACGCTGACCTTTTTACGTATTTTTCGCGATAATTATAAATTGCAAAAAAAACACCATACCAACACAGAATATTATATACTAAGTTAGCAATTTCGAATTAGTGATCTTTTTCGTGGTCATGTAAAAACCATCCATTTCCATGTTGCTGGGAAAACTATTTTGTCAGAGATACGATCTTTATTTAAAGTCATAAAAATGGACCAGCTTATAGCTTTTTCTTCGGCGTTGCAGTATCACTGTCATACTTTGGAGTGACGGAGTTTTATAAATCCCGGTTGACAAAAAATCTTATGATTCGTATTGACAATTATTGTTCCTTCCAATTTTCATATGCATACCATGGATTTCTAATGGTTCGAACTAAACAATGCCACATGACAAAGTCTTCATCACAGACGTGTAAAAAATTTAAAAAGACAACCAAGGTGTCAGGTATCAATGGAAACGTGGTCGCCGTTTGCTTTCCAAAAAGCTTGCGATTCAGGGTTTAAATACTTTTCGTACATTACACGATCTCTTCATTTTCCTAACATAAAAGATGCTGACATGTTCAGTATTAACTATAATGCTTCAAATTCGTACGGGAAACAAAAATCATAAAATGTATGGTCGTGTCACTGGGTACTACGTAGAGATTATGCCTGCTATTTGATATAACTGGAATGCATCTTTTCATCGTTTAGTATGAGTAATTTTGGGCTGTGACAATAGCATCAACTTAGTCGCAGCATAATTAAAGCTATTCTCGTTAACCTTTACAGTATTTCAATTTGCACCATCAGCAATAAACGATGCATCTCTTCAGGTCAAATCTATATAGTAGCATCTGCAGGACAAACGTAATTTTTCTGAAAGAACCACAGGATATTTCGGAGGCATGGTGGGGCGGTTGTTAGGGTTCCTGACACACTATCGGAGGATGGTAAGTTCGAGACCCGACAGGCCCAGAGTATCGTGCTTACTAGTACTGTCGGAGGATGATGAGTTGTGCCTTTGAGCAAGGCACTTTACTCCTCATTGCTCCATTAGGGTAGTGTGGGGGAACCTCGACCTCTAATTGGGCATTCGCCCGTTGGATGATGGATAAAGATAAACAATAAAAACGTAAAATATCTGATAAATTGGTCTTGGGTTTTAAGCCCTCATTCTTCAATGTGCAAAACGTGCCGTACGCTTGAATATGCAAAATAACATTGCAGACACTTTCTGTTTCTACCATCATTGACCCTTGAACCCTTGAAAATTCTAGGCACTACTTGTCTGAACTTTCCATCAACCTCTTATCACTTTGGGTATAATGCTTGATGATAGTGTATGACTTCTAGTTTCTATTATAAATTTGTTTTCCATGATATAATAGCATTTATCAGTCGTCGACTTTTAAAATCTTGATATACTGATCCTCATCCGCTGTAAGTGTTCTTACCCTCCCACCTTATCTGTTTCTTAGAACACATCGATAAACCGGGTTCAAATGAAGAAGAAAGAGCTCAGAAGGATTACTATGACTTAGAGAATCGCAATTTATTTAGTAGATGTTAAACACAGACACAATACACGACATCTAGACAGTCTCAGACTCGCCTAGACTGCCTACTGGTTTTAGGTTTGTTCGCAAAATGTGTCAATTCGAAGCTTAATATCCAATCAGCTTATTGTGAACAACTATTCATAAAATGATTTCCATGCTACGAAAGGTCAAAATTGACGTATTGAATCTAGTTAGCGTATCACATTCGCCATATTCTGACTTTAGAAATAACGTCTTACAAAAGTAACAATCATCAAGGAGAACAGTCACTTGTAAAAATGTCACATTTAGCTATAATTTGGCGATGATTATAATTTAGCTATTGTATTTTTGTTGTGGTCAAGGTTAATATTCGCATTAGTAAATCAATTTAAATCCCTGGTTAATAAAATTAAATTATTTTCAATATGTGAAGTGAAGTATAGTGCTCTTGATCTTGAAGCGACAAACGCATTAACGGGCGAGCCATATCTATGGCTCCAAGAGTTGCATATTTATCGGTTTCAAATAAAAATGTTAGCCAGTGAGAGATATAGTGGTGAGTAGTACATCGTTCACGTAAATTATGATGAAACGCCTTGGTTTATGTTAATATTAAATCACAAGAATGCGTTAACAGTAAGCTTCCCCATTGCTAGCCTAGGTAAGTTGAACACTTCATGTGAAACTATATCGGTTCTACATAGATACTATTGATTTTCTGATATACCATTGCCGATAAGCAGGCCACCATCAATGCTCTTCCAACATTAAAAGGTTGTTGGTTGAACTTTCAAAACTTGTTACTCGTCACGATAATTCTGAACAATACATTAGAACGGCGTTATTGTGTGAATTACAATTAAAAACAAACACTCTTTAACAAAATCAACTTAGATTTTCCTTGGAATAAAGTCATTGACTTTGATTCACGTTTCAGACGTAGACTTATATTATACGCTGACTGTGAGAGACATTAACAATACCAAGTTGTAAAACCTTCTTCACACACTGAAAGTCCATATGGCTTGCACTGGTTCTGATCAAACAGCTGCCGCTTGATATCTTCCTTGAGGTTGGGAACCACTTGCTGTGATGCATCGCATCCGTTGTCAAATGAGAAATTGGGAATCTGGTCAGAACTCTGTGATGGTGCCCTTCCTGCAGCATGGTAAAGAGACGGATAAGATGTCCGACTTAGGCCGTATAACAGTATCGAACTAATGAAATGCTAGATCAATATCTTTTCATTCATTCATTCATTCATTCATTCATTCATTCATTCATTCATTCATTCATTCATTCATTCATTCATTCATTCATTCATTCATTCATTCGTTCGTTCGTTCGTTCATTCTTTCTCTCTCTTCTCTCTCATTATTTCATACAAACAGATTTATACTTACGAACACATCGAAGGTCCATTTAGGAAACCACTGCCCTTCGATGCACCTCAGTACGTCATGTCCTCTTCCAGGTTGATATCCTCTCTCACAGTAGAGTAAACACGTTTCCAGGCCGTCGTCAGCCTCTCCACAAATAAGTATACCATGTTCTGGAACGATTATATTGTTGCACTGGACTGTAGATGGAATGCAATTATTAACCACGTTTGTTTAATGTTGTCTTTTCTGCCACAGGTTTAGTAGAAGGTTACGTACTAACAAAAAGAAGAACGTAAAACATGCTGCCAGTGGCCAGCATACTAATTTTAGTTTCTACTTTATTTTCGGCGTAACTTCTATCCTGCAAAACGCGTACTATTCAAACAGTCTTTTCCGACCATTATTGATTGTATGGCACTAAATACGCCAGCACTACCACGTTACACTACGTTAAAATGAACCAGCACATTAGTTCACGCGAACGCAACGGTACTTACCTTTGTAATGTTGTACAACGACAGCAAAGGTACAACTTGCCATGTTTCCTGATGAATCAGACGCCACCACTGTCACACTATCATTGCCGACGTAGAAATCACTACCGTTTGGTCGACTCACATACAGGGGAAGCAGGTCCACGTTGTCTTCGGCTATCGGCTGTTCCCACTCTACCGATACTTTGCTCTCTTTTGTTCTCTTGAGTATGTCAGGTGGACAGGTCACAGTTGGCGGATGTATATCTATATTAGTGAATGTGAAAAACCACTTTGCACATTGATTATGCAAAACATTGCCCTTTACAACCAGTCCCTCCGGTGCACGCCTTATTTCAGCTTATTTCCAATATCCCTTACAAAAGTAATTTTCAGCTTTCTATTCAGTGGTACACTTTGTTCGCGTGACGAGTATTACAGTCCTTTATTTGAGTGTACGAATGCTATTGCGACAGTGGCGATCATATGTAAGGTTTTTCAGACACAATATTAACCATATTCTGCATCAATAATGCTTTCAATACTTGATGGTAATGATAAACCTACCGACAACTTGGATAACAAACGGACATCTCAAAGTCGTGTCTCCTGCACTGACAATGGCCTCTACATGAATTCCGAACCTAGTCTGGTCATTGAATTCCAAGGTTCCAGGGATACTCAGCTCTATTCCTTCCAAGTGATAACCGACAGCTTGCCCTCTACTGTCAACTGCTTGAATCGGTATATCATAAATATATGCTGCATTTTCACTTTCCGAAATATTGTATTTCAATGTTTCACCGTCCGGACACTTTAAAAATGTTACGTCGTTTCCTAAAAAGGAAAAATATATGAATTCCTCTTCTGGATATGAATATTATGGACATTATGAATGTACTAAATTCTTGCCAATATTTATATTAAAAGATTTAATATTCATTTACTTGTGCTTGTTTATTTATATTGGGTTTTCTTTATAGTTTCATATGAAATATTGTAAATAAATACGACGAAAAAATACATGAAATATATGGACATCAAATCAAATATTGAAGCCCATTCATTGTGCACAGAATATGTTGTCATTTTGTAGATAAGCTAGTCATGATCTGTTCAGAATGGTTGCCGTATTGGTAAAGTGGCGATGGTGTAAACTTACCCTATTCTTTCCAAATTAATATATGATATAATATATATATAATATATGAGCAATACACCATAGCATCCTCAGAGTCATGGTCTATTGCTCCCGAAGAATGATAACATCATTACTCTTTGAAAGAAAATAGTACTTAAATTATTACCTTTTGGTGTTGGTGAATATTGAATTGGTGTTGAGCTCGTTTGTGTATTGGCTTTTCCTCGTGTCGTTGGTGCTTGACATGGTGTTTCACAAAGCACACGGATTGCATAGTTGAAACAATCGTCACTTTGTTGGCTGTGGAAACACGAAAATCCTTGCTCTGTGTTACATGTCAGACTAACTTGTCCCGTCTCATTGTACGGAATATTGACATCATCGGCCAAAGCACATTCAATATCAGTTGGCTCATCACAGAACCCATTGGGTCCTCTCAACTGATTTATAAGTTCAAACTCTCCAATGGAAGAGGGGTCAAGTGTTCCACCATTCTCATCATCCATCCATTCGGTCCACTCTGTACATGCATTTCCGACTGTTTGCGATTGTTGAGTATCCATATCAGTGGCAAGATGGGATGAAAAAGGATATGAATATTGAAATGGTGTTGAGCTCGTTGTGTATGGGCTTTTCCTCTTGTTGTTGGTGCTTGACATGATGCTCCACAAAGCACACGGATTGCATAGTTGAAACAATCGCCACTTTGTTGACTGTGGAAACAAAGAAAACCTTGCTCCAGGTTACATATCAGATTAACTTGTCCCGTCTCATTGTACGCAATATTAACATCATCAGCCAAAGCACATTCAATATCGGTTGGTTGATCACAGATTCTATATGGACATCTCAACTGATCGATTAATTCGAATTCTCCGATTGAAGAGGGGCCCAGTGTTCCGCCATTCTCACCATCCATCCATTCTGTCCACTCTGAACATGCATTTCGGACAGTTCTCGATTCTTGACTAACCATATCAGTGCCAGGGTATGTAAGAAAACTAGATGAATATTGAATAGATGTAGAGCTCGTTTGTATATTGGCCTTTCCTCCTGGTGTTGTTGGTCCTTGAAATGGTGTTTCACAAAGTACACGGATTGCATAGTTGAAACAATCGCCACTTTGTTGACTGTGGAAACAAAGAAAACCTTGCTCCAGGTTACATATCAGATTAGCTTGTCCCGTCTCATTGT